>NC_053169.1:63521267-63821267 GCF_016835505.1 Polypterus senegalus | reverse complement strand
GTTTGTTAGAGGAATCTGTGAGCAAGTGACACACCATCTGTGTTCTAGTGACCCACGTCCTGTTTACAGAGAAATCAAAGGATTACGCACGTCTGAATCTGTTCCTCGGAGAGTCGCAGTCAGGGCAGCTGATGGAATGGTCCTTACGGATAACACTACAGTTGTGACCCGCTAGGCTGGCTACTTTGAGCAGTTGTTTAAAGCTGATCCTTCGGCTAGGACGTTGGATATCTCTGGGTCCACGGTTCTTTAGGCTGATCCTCCAATTAGCTGTGAACCACCCAATCTCACTGAGATTGCACAGGTGGTGAACCAGCTGAGGGGGGGGAAGGGCTGCAGGGATCTGTGGTATCTGGGGTGAACTTCTCCAGGCTGGTTGTATGGCTGTCCTCCTGGCATTGCAAGCAATCTTTGCTTCCATTTGGGAGACTGGTGTCATCCCAACTGACTGAAAAATGCGACTTGTCGTCCCTATGTGTAAAAGGGAATGATGATCGTCTGGATCATAGCAACAACAGGGGGATAACACTGCTCTCGGTGCCGGGTAAGGTCCTTGCTAGGGTTGTCCTCAGTAGGATCCATTATCACTTGCTCACCTACCAGCGACTGGAACAGTCTGGTTTTACACCTAAGAAGTCTACCACTGACTGCATCCTGGCACTGAGGGTTCTCATAGAGTGCAAACGCGAATAGAGTTTCTTTGCAGCCTTTGTCGATTTTCGCAAAGCATTCAACTCAGTTGATTGAGCAGCCCTGTGGGACATCCTGAGGGTTTGCAGGATCCCCTCGATGTTGCTGGATATCATGGCTGGCTTGTACACTGGTACTGTGAGTGCTGTGCAGAGTGGAGGCAGGACCTCTGCGTTTTTCCCAGTTGATTCTGGGGTTCGTCAGGGGTGTGTTCTTGCTCCTACTCTGTTCAATGCTTGTATGGACTGGGTGTTGGGCAAGGTCGTGGGGTCCAGCGGCTGTGGGGCATCTGTTGGTGAAGAAAGATTAATGGATCTTGACTTTGCTGACGATGCTGTGATCTTCGCAGAGTCAATGGAGGCTCTGATCGGGGCGCTTGAGAGACTGTGTAAGGAATCTGAGTGTCTGGGCTTGCGAGTGTCCTGGATAAAAACCAAGATCCAGGCCTTTAATGACCTCTTGGACACAGCCATCAGCAGTGTGTCTGTTTGCGGAGAGAGTGTTGATCTTGTTGAAAGGTTTACTTACCTTGGCAGTGACATTTATGTCTTTGGTGACTCTCCCTGTGAAGTTAGTAGACGGATTGAGAGAGCATGGGGGGTCATGAGGTCACTTGAAAGGGGTGTGTGGTGCTCTCAATATCTATGCAAAAGGACGAAGGTCCAAGTCTTTAGAGTCCTGGTGCTTCCTGTCTTGCTATATGGTTGTGAGACATAGACACTATCCAGTGACCTGAGACGAAGACTGGACTCCTTTTGTACTGTGTCTCTCCAGAAAATCCTTGGGTACCGTTGGTTTGGTGTCGAATGAGTGGTTGCTCATGGAGTCCCGAATGAGGCACATTACCTGCATTGTGAGGGAGCGTCAGTTACGGCACTATGGCCATATGGTGTGTTTTCCCAAGGGTGATCTGGCTCATAAGATGATCATTGTTGGGGACCCAAGTGGCTGGACCAGGCCAAGGGGTCGCCCACGTAACACCTGGCTGCGGCAGATGAAGGGTCATTTCCGGAGGGTAGAACTGGACCACGTGTCTGCCTTGGGGGTTACCAATCGGGATCCTGATTTGTAGTGGGTGTGGCAACGCACTGTACCAGTGCATGCTCCCCAACTTGACTTGACTATGAATTTATCTAAACTGAATTTAATGACAGCAGATAGAAATGAGGCATTCACACAATAGGTAATGTTAGCTGCCAATAAAATGAACCAACAGTTGAAGTTAACCTAAGCTGATGACTCTTTTTGTATGTCACATTTGCTTGTCTGGTACTTTTCCACAGTTCAGCCAATAACTAACTAGTAAGCAAGAGGGCGTGTATGTTGGTGAAATTTACAGACATGTCCTCAATCCAACAATGCCCAGAGCACTTCATATGTTGATTAACCTTAGCAGCCCTTAACATGTTTAGGTCCTGTGGTCTATAAGACGGTAATAAACAATCTTGAACCGTGTGTCAGTTAGGTACTTTAACATCAGATAATGTCTTTTAAACACTCAATATCAAAAATATTATACATACAGTAATACTATTCCATTGTTACCTCAGTAAACCGCTAGCTTTAGTTTAATGGCAATTGTTGTAACATTAGCTAGCTTACTGGAAGCACAATCTGTTTCTTCATCCTTTTGTTTATCTTTTTTTTGTTTTCTGCAGCTGGTGTTGAATTAAAGCTATCGCTCTGCTCCTTAATAGAAAATTATCACAACAGGTGACTGTCAATAACATCAATTTGATGATTCTTGGAACAGCAATAACTAGCTGTGGACGCCCAGAGTTCTACTCTGTTGAGGAGGTTATCGTTTTGCATTATACATCAGTGATATCACATGATATGCCCGTTTACACTATAGTTAAGATTAGGGTTATGGGGGAAGTTATATGATTCAAGTCAAGTAACTAAAGAGCAAAAACATGCATTCCAATTGACTGCCCAGCGAGCTTCCAATAATGGGCCCCACCTGCATTGTGTGATATTTGTATGGGAAGGTGTGGTTCCCTACAGTAGACACTAAAGGTTTTTTAAGTTTTGTTTTTGTTTACATTTTGCTGACATATTTTAGTATTGTAAATTATTTATTAAAATTTTCTATATTAACTGCAATTTTAGGTATTGTAATAACCTTCTTGTGAGCAACCTTTAAACATTGTATTTTTTAATAGTGTGCTCTTAGCAAAACTATTTCAATGTGCACCTTTTCATGCTTCTTTTTCCCTTGCAACATTTATTTTAATAACTAAGGAAAGATTTTGTGTTTTATTATTATTTGGTGCTCTTATTTATATAGTTGGGAAGTCTCACGTGTCAGGAGATGTTTGGAGGACATTACACCCATAATAGACTGCAAGCAATGATGTCAGGCATTACAATATAGTATATAATATCAAATATTGGGAGCAGCGACTAGCAAACTGGTATATTACCACAGGAGAAAGGAATGTCAGGTCAACCAAAAGAGAAAGTGACATGTCAGGAAAAGATTATTCATACTTTCCCACTTGCCACTTCACATATTAATTTATACTCAGCAAAAGAACTTTTTATTTCTGTCACAGTGGCATGCCTAATCAGATGACTGTCTGCACAGTTTCGAGACATGCAGTGAAAACCTATCAAATCATTTTCAATAGATACAGAAATGTGATTATAGTAACCTATCATTATGTTCTGAAATTAGACAACATCTCCCTGAGAGCTCAGTACCATTACTATTTTTATTTTTTTACGGTACTGTTATGAAAAAACACAATGTTTGCATTTTCTTGTATGAAAATAACAGGATTCTACTTTTATCAATCAGACTCCTTTATGTTTTTAATTGACTGCTTGAATGATTTAAACCATTAGATGAAAAAAAGTCTTTAAATACAGAAAACAATGCACTGTCACTGTTTAATTCAGACAAACTAAATGTTAGACATATCTCTGGCACTAATCTATCCATTAGCACTTACTGTAGATTACTGTACCATCCAAAACCTGTTTTTCTGGCAGGGAAATAACATTTTCTCGGTGCCCATGACAAAGAACATTTCATTCATGCAATCATTTCAATCAAAACTGTCAAATGCAAGGCTTTATTCTGAAGCTGTTTTCACTTTTTCCTGTTTTTAGCTTGTTATTCAAATTGGTACTACAGGAATTATTACTAAACTGGGAAATGTGGTTGCATAGCTCCTGTTCTTAAGTTTCTAATTTGGCTTCCAGTTAATTTCAAAATCTTCCCTCTAATACGTAAAGGTTAAATGCTTTCAGATCAAATTAACTCACTAATACTGTAGCACCAGCACCAAATGCCAACGGATTCTTCCTCTTTACATTGCTCTTTTAGGTAGTCTGCTGTCCTTAGCTCACAGTTACAAGTTGGAACTCTTATGTGAATTTGGTAGGCTTGCTTTTTTAATAGGTTCCCCTGCAGCAGCCTCTGAAGCTGCTCTTTTGAATGATGGAATGTCAGCTAATTCTGTTGGTGACTTATCCCAAGGCAGATGCAACTTATCAATGCTGTTATATAGCCCTCCCTTCAAAGTCACTGTCCTCAGCAACCATTTCCAATTGCACACAAACTCTTTAAAACAAGAAGGTAGTCTTCATATCTGCTGTGGTCATGAGGCCAGTGACAAAAGAACCTCAGCAGGAATCTTATGTGCTTGATTGTCAGGTGGTTAAATGCTGCACAGTGATGTGAGGTGTCCATTATAAGTGGACCAGTGATGGACTAGTCTCTTGTTTGTCATCCTTTACTGAACTAATGCTACGAACAGTGTTCCAAGTCCTGGATCTTAACTTCAAGACTCTCCATCCTCACCTGCTCTGTAATGCTACTCTATGAACTGCCTCATCCTTTGTCTCAGCAGTCTCAATGTAGGCCCTACCTAACAATGTGGCAACTTGATCTGCCACAATTTTATCCAGCTCAATGAGTACAAAGCTGCACTGGCGAACATGTACCATGGCCAATGGACTTCAGCAGATGGAGAAGCAATGGTGGAGCTGCAAAGGTAGCAGTCTCCTAACTGTCTTCCTTCCTATACTGATGCTGCAAATGGCTTTCCTTATCTCAGTATAGAGACTTTCTATCAACTCCGCAGAAGAATGAAGCAAGTCCATTTTGAGTGTCTAGGCCACTCAGCACTTTGCTAAGTCAGACTGTAGTTGTTTTCCTCACCCCTCTACTTAAACCAATATAGTGCAGGTACAGAGTGTCAATGGATTCTTTGCCCTTTTATGTAGCTTGCGATTCTTAGGACAGCCCACTGTTGTCACAATATTTGGAAATCTAATGCAACTTTGGCATACATTATGACAATGCAAGTCTTTTAATACTTCCAGATATAAATAAACCTTCTGTAGAAGATAAGAGAATGAAGCTCCAGGGCCTCCAAATTGTAAAATGCTACTTTCAAGTGTGGGGTGCACATTCTGAACAGTCACTATTTTAGTATACTCTTCACTTATTAGAGATGCTGATTGATTAAAATAACTTTTGTTATTCTTCTGCTAGTCATTAATAATTAATTACTACTGATCTTTCTTTATTCCATTTTTCTTTCAGTATCTTGTTGAGGCATTTTGTGAAACAGTTAATTTGACTATGATTTCTGGCCATAGAATGAGATGTTCAGGATATGATACTTTAGAATGTTTGGACATGGGAAGATGGTCTTTTGGTCTAGCTCAGCTCCCAAATCTGTCTATGTTTCCCAGGTCCAAATTAAGGTCAACTGATGCCCTAAGCACAGGCCAACAATGGTGCCCTCTTGGACCTTCTAATGCGTAACTGAAAAAATATAAAGACTCAATAAGTGCTGAAGGTGAAATAAAACATGAAAACTTACCTTGTTTTTATGAAAAATCAGTAAAAGAAGTAAAATAATAATGAGCTTTTACTCAGTAATAAAGAGTCTATTACACAAATCAACTAATGAGTTAATTGCTGGCCATACCCTGCAGGCAGTGTTTGCACTCAACACCGTGAGATGGAAACAAATATGCTATCTGATGACACCTTCAAATCAAACTTTAAAACTTTAATCACATATTGTGCTAAAGAGATTTTTTTAACAATACCATACAAGGCAGATAAGGGCAATTAACTTGACTTAAGTCAAAAGTGTCAGTGAAATTAATTAAGGGTACAACTAGGGGAAAAACCTCAGTGCTGCCCCCTTGCTAGGTGCTTATTTTGTTCAATGGTTACTCCAAGGTTGATGACTATTTTCTCCACAAATGCTGCTAATGAGGGTTTTGGATTTACTCTGCTCTGTTGTCAACTGTCCATTTAATTTGTTTGCTGGATATTTTGTTACCATGCTTTTATTTATATTTTAAACAAATTAGTATTGCTATTTGATATTTTGTGGTTATGCACATGCAGTTAAAGCTGTAATATGTACTTTTTTCTGTTTCTCTTTTGTATTTATTAATCTATGTGAGTGCTGTAAGCCTGTCCTCAGAGAGCAGCATATAAAAATAAATGAATTTGGATCGAGTTCAGGCAGATCTTACTACCAGCATTTGGCTGGTTAGTCAAGCAGAATGAAAAGAAGTCATTGGACTTTTAAAATATTTGAACGGATAAGAGAAATTCAAAAAAGATAATGAAGCATACCACTAGTGATTTGTAAATAATTGACCTGTCGATCAAAATGAGAACAAAAAAGGCAGGAGATAGGAACCCACTAGCAGCTGTCCAGAACAGATTTAATATTAGATTTTAGGATCAACAACATGTAGTTTTTTTGTCTTGCGAACGATGGTCATTAGATAACTGCAGTGGCCATTCTTTAAGTGATGCTTTGTGATATTTAAGGGTATAAGCCTGTTGGCCTGAATAAAGAGATGTTATCTTGGTTTTTACAAGTAGACACTACATGGTGATTACAAACCACATACAGTATATGGATAAGAAAAATCACTCAGTCCACAACCCCTTTTTGAATGTTAGAAGGCAGCTGTGTGGAATTAAAGTAGTAATAGTTTTTTTTTTCTCTCTGTTGTTGATAAGATTAAAAAAAGTTCTCATTTTTGGATTTGTATCAATTAAATATATGTTTAATAAAAATTTGATTGCAAAAAATAGTAATAAGTCATTTTTGGTATTTTTCATTTACTAGTAATAGTAATTTACCATTTAAAATGGTATTTCAAGTCGTGTAACTGACAAAATTCAGATTTCTTTAAAATATTTAACAAAATCTACTACCCCTCTATATACAAAGTATTGCATTTATTTCAATAAAAATTATATTAATTAGGTAAATCATTTTAATATCAAATTGCAAGTTACACTCCAACAGACTACATGACACCATGTCTAACTTTGTTACAAGGTTCTGTTTCTTTGTCTATGTATTTTTTTTTTCCTTAATTTATATATATATATATACAGTATATATTTAACCCTAACCCTAAGCCTAACCCAGTTTAATTGGGCAGAAGGCTAGAAGCAGATCTTGCCAGGTGTCAGTCCATTGCAGGGCCCACTCACACACACTGTTATCCACATTCATAGAGCATTTATTTGGAAAAACCAATTAACCTGACATGCACATTTTTGAGGATTTGTGAGAAAGGAGGAGCACCTGAAAGAAAAAAACAGTCAGACACAGTGAGAATATGCAGACGCACACTCGGACAATAATCAGGCATGGGATTCAAATCTAGACGCTGGATTCATGAAACAGTGGTGCTAACCACTACTCTACTATGCCACCCTATATTAGTTATTGCCCATAGTAAATGTATTTCTGTTCAGAATCCTTAATTACATAATAATTTTTCCTCAAGATTGGTTTTGTAATCCATTTAAAACATGTGCAGTTCCTTTAAGTATAATTTTTCTGATGCATCAAAATTATAAAGTACTTTTTAATATCTATTTTACCCTCATAAGGGTTTTATAATTTCATTTATTTTTATAAACAGTATGTAACTAATTCTATTCTTAAACTCAAAGGTGCAATTGATTCAACCCCCCACCCCAGAGAATTAAGCAGAATTGTGAGTGTTTTTTTTATTATTATTGATTTTATTATAATCATTCCATAGAGATAAATTTTTACAAAAAATAGGATTGAAAATGTGAATGTTTTTTATGTTGTTGTGAATTTAACAATTCTAAGTCTAACTTGCCTGCAAGTTGTGTTTTGCCAAACATCATTATGAAACTGTCACTACTACTGTTTGTCAAAGAGCAATGTACCAGGTGTCAGCCACTGGGGACATGTGTCATTTGTTTATAAGTTGGATGATGCCGTATGAACGATTGGCGAGCATGAACTGTCACTGTAAATCTAAGACTTATATACCTGTGTTCATGAAATACCACCTTCACTATGAATTACCTACAGTTTTCTAAATTTGAATACATAGTGAAATATTTGAAGGTGGTGGTGCTATTGACAACATAAATTTATGGCATCATTACATGTCACTATTAAGAGAGGGCAGGTTTTTCAGAAATACAATTGGGCATCATCTACATCAATAATTTAACACTTACTGTGCACATAAATAAATACAACTGATTTACAGTGTAATGTAAATTAATTCACTAAAAGACACTGCTATGCTACAGCATCAAAGAAAATTTCAATTAAAACATAGTCAAAGTACAAAATTGTTCTTTTTTGTTTTATTTTGAAATTTCTGCCCAAAGACAGATTACTTAAACAAGTGTGTAACAGCTGCTATATAGAATCATTATTATTATTATTATTATTATTATTATTATTATTATTATTAATGTCCAAAATGCCCAGAACAGGCTCTCCATTCACATGTTTTAATATGTGGACAGGCTTCTTGGGATGCGCTAGCAGTTCATAGTGGCCAAGGACTGTTCATTGCAGTATTTTGCCAATAGGTTAATATCAGCTCAGGGTGTGCCATATTCCAAAATATGCTGATCATTTCTATTATACAGTGGTGCTTGAAAGTTTGTGAACCCTTTAGAATTTTCTATATTTCTGCATAAATACGCTGTCTTATTTTGTCATCATTCTCTTTTCTGTTGCTAATTCCACTGAGTCCAGGGTCAGTCCTACAGTGGTGCTTGAAAGTTTGTGAACCCTTTAGAATTTTCTATATTTCTGCATATATATGACCTAAAACATCATCAGATTTTCACTCAAGTCCTAAAAGTAGATAAAGAGAAACCAGTTAAACAAATGAGACAAAAATATTACACTTGGTCATTTATTTATTAAGGAAAATGATCGAATATTACATATTTGTGAGTGGCAAAAGTATGTGAACCTTTGCTTTCAGTATCTGGTGTGACCCCCCTTTGAAGCAATAATTGCAATTAAACGTTTCCGGTAACTTTTGATCATTCTTGCACACCGGCTTGGAGGAATTTTAGCCAATTCCTCCGTACAGAACAGCTTCAATTCTGGGATGTTGGTGGGTTTCCTCACATTAACTGCTCGCTTCAGGTCCTTCCACAACATTTGGATTGGATTAAAGTCAGGACTTTGATTTGGCCATTCCAAAACATTAACTTTATTCTTCTTTAACCATTCTTTGGTAGAATGACTTGTGTGCTTAGGGTTGCTGTCTTACTGCATGACCCACCTTCTCTTAAGATTCAGTTCAAGAACAGATGTCCTAACATTTTCCTTTAGAATTCTCTGATATAATTCAGAATTCATTGTTCCATCAATGAAGGCAAGCCGTCCTGGCCCAGATGCAGCAAAACAGCCCCAAACCATGATACTACCACCACCATGTTTCACATGGTGCTGGAATGCAGTGTTTTCCTTTCTCCAAACATAATGCTTTTCATTTAAACCAAAAAGTTCTATTTTGGTCTCATCCGTCCACAAAACATTCTTCCAATAGCCTTCTGGTTTGTCCACGTGATCTTTAGCAAACTGCAGACGAGCAGCATTTTTTTTTTGAGAGCAGTGGCTTTCTCCTTGCAACCCTGTCATGCTCACCATTGTTGTTCAGTGTTCTCCTGATGGTGAACTCATGAATATGAACATTAGCCAATGTGAGAGAGGCCTTCAGTTGCTTAGAAGTTACCCTGGGGTCCTTTGTGACCTCGCCGACTATTACACACCTTGCTCTTGGAGTGATCTTTATTGGTCGACCACTCCTGGGGAGGGTAACAATGGTCTTGAATTTCCTCCATTTGTACACAATCTGACAGTGAATTAGTGGAGTCCAAAATCTTTAGAGATGGTTTTGTAACCTTTTCCAGCCTGATGAGCATCAACAACTCTTTTTCTGAGGTCCTCAGAAATCTCCTTTATTTGTGCCATGATACACTTCCACAAACGTGTTGTGAAGAGCAGACTTTGATAGATCCTTGTTATTTAAATAACACAGGGTGCCCACTCACACCTGATTGTCATCCCATTGATTGAAAACACCTGACTCGAATTTCACCTTCAAACTAACGGCTAATCCTAGAGGTTCACATACTTTTGCCACAGACAAATGTGTAATATTCAATCATTTTCCTCAATAAATAAATGACCAAGTATAATAATTTTGTCTCATTTGCTTAACTGGTTTCTCTTTATCTACTTTTAGGACTTGAGTGAAAATCTGATGATGTTTTAGGTAATATATATGCAGAAATATAGTAAATTCTAAAGGGTTCACAAACTTTCAAGCACCACTGTAGGACTGACCCTGGACTCAGTGGAATTAGCAGCAGAAAAGAGAATGATGACAAAATAAGACAGCATCAATGCTATTGTTGTATTGTCCTAGAGTACTTTTAGCCACCGGCTTTCTTTTTTGCTTGCAGCCGTTAGACCACCTAGTACCTCCTCCCATTGTACCCACCTTCACTCTAGCAAGTTATAATAGATATAGTGGTCTAAAGACATTATTTATTTATATTATTAGATCATTGTTAGTATACTGTTTGTGTAGTTCAGTTTCTTACAATTGTTATTTAACTGATGCATGTGAGACATCAGAAATATCAGAACTATTTCAAGTGTCTAAGCATTATTTTAATGCATTGTTTTAACATTTGAAAACCTTGTCCTCTGGGTAATTTTGAAGTGGTTTATCTTAATTACTTTGAAATTAAATTGCCCATAACGCTGAGTTAGACTAGATTTTGCATGGCTGTAACAAAGTATACAGTAAAGATGACAACTGAGTTTTAAAGCCTATACACTTTAAAGACATGTGCTTCTAATGATTGCTACAAATATACAGTTAATATTAATAATGATACATTTTATATAATATATATTGTGCCTTTCAAATGCAAGTTAACAGACATCAAAATATTTCATTTAAAAAGTTTACATTTTACTGCTGACTCCTTAGTACTTTTAAAAAGAGATAATGTTTAATTATTGTGGCATTTAACTAGATATATGCATGTGCTCCAATTACAATTTTGCAATATACATGCTTTTTCTGGTACTAGATCATGCTTAGTGGTATGTAAAAAAAAAACTTTTTTTAAGCTTTTATTTGCCTAATATAACCAAAAATGTAAAATTATGTACATATAAAGCCAAGTGTAGAGTAACAGGTTATGGTAAATCTACTAACCACTGACTACAAAATTTCTGTCAAGTGGCACATTTTATTTGGAATGAAATGAAATCAAAATTTATTTATAAAGCACAATTGTAAAACACCGTAAGTGTAAACCAATGTGCTGTACAATAAAATCAAGAAATATCAATAATATATCAGTAAAAAAAGTACAAAAATTACATAAATACTAAAACAAATAAGTTAAAAGAACCAATTAGAAGATAAACAATTTACAGAACAATTATGGATATGAAAAAAAAATCATAAATTATTATTTGTTGCTAGCATTAAGTTACTATAAGTGGCAATTCAACCAAATTCAACCTCTCACAAACACTGCAAACCGACAAACATCAGTAGGTCTAATTCATTGTAATCATATTGATTCAATCTATTAGCTGCTGGAGGAGTTTATGGGTTCATCCTGCCAAGTGTTAATAATTTTAACTTAAGGAGGTGGTCTTGTATTGAAGAATGCACTCTTAGGTAATTCCATACACTATGGTCATATTAGTATGAACAGAGCAATGATAAAATGTCACATGATATTTAAAATCGGTTCTGATTAGACGTTTTCCTTCATGCCAGCATACAATTCCCAAACCCATAATGCTAGAAGATTACTGGAATGGTTCTGGGAACAAGGCAATGAATTAATGTGGCTGTGACCTATGAAGATACCAGAGCTCAGTTCAATTTGAGCATTGTTAGAATGACATGAAATTAACTATTTGAAAAACCTATGGGACAAACTATAGTAAATGTGGCCTGGTATTCCTGTACTGCAACTTTTCATTGATGTGCCATGGAAAATGCTGGAGAAAGTGACCACTAGTAAATGTACAGTAGTTAATAAGGTGGGCTTGACTTGACACTCAGTACACAAAGGATTTTAATTTAAAATAAAATAGAAGTGTACAGCTTCAAGAAAGCAAATTACGCTGCTCAAATTTTATACTTTTTATTTGACCACCTACATTTTTTTATTTTTGTAACTTTTGTCGACAATAAAGATTTTAAAGTTCCTTGTAAGCAGGTTAATTAAAGGAATACTCCACTCAAAAATTTTTTTATACGTTATGTTACTTATTCCATGCAGTTTGTCTAGTGATACAAGTAGCTAAGAAAAAAATGAATATCATGTTTTCAGGCAGAACCAAAATAAAATGCTTCTGATAGAACATAAAACAATATCCAAACGTCCATTAAAAATTACAGTATATCATCCAGTTGTATGTTCACAACATCCCAAGTGTCCTTACTGAAATATTCTAGAATAAGTTACTTCTGGAAAACATTTGTGTGAACTAAAACAGAACTTTCTCAGACCCATTTGAATAGTATGCATTTGACTGAATGATCTAACACAAAAAATATGAGATTTTTTAATAGACATTTTGACATTGTTTGCTGTTCTCCATTGTTGGTCACCATAGACCTCTGTGTCCATTTTGTATGAAAACATGAGATTACATTTTTTTCTCACCCATCACTACAAACATCATGGATTAAACAACATATAAACAAAGAGGTTAAATGTTATTTCCACACTGAAAATGAAAGAAGGTTAAAGACACAGTGTTTCAGCTGTTTAGCCTTAATCAGGTAAATACACAACCCCATATAAAAAATGTAACTTTTAGGTAAAGTATTCCTTTAAGAGGC
This sequence comes from Polypterus senegalus, assembly GCF_016835505.1. NCBI lineage: Eukaryota > Metazoa > Chordata > Cladistia > Polypteriformes > Polypteridae > Polypterus > Polypterus senegalus. The sequence continues at coordinate 63,808,391 of NC_053169.1, read as the reverse complement.
AATGCTTGCTTAAGAGTAACGAAATTTGAGATTCTGTGCTTGCTTCTCACAGTTGCAAATTTGTATATAACAGTTCTAGCAGACTTGTATAGCTTGATTTAATTACCTGCTAAAGTGCCTAAAGATTGCACTTGCCATTGGAAGGTGCTCTATCTACATTATTTGGTGAATGTACAAACTGGCATAATTATAAAAGATGTAGTCAGCGCAATTAAACCTGAAAACTTATCTTAGACATAGTACTTTCTAAATCATTCCCACATTAGTTAATGCAGAAATTGGACTAAGAAGGCATGGAGGTGCCATTTGCCCTCAGTTCTGTGCAAACACTTAATTGCATAACTATTACAGGTTGCATTCAATGCAATTAATACTGAAATTTTAACATAGTCATAAGTGCTTCCTAAATCTTCAGCAGTGTTTTTTTTTTTGCAATTGCTGGTTGAAGGTTTTTATTTTCTCTAGTTAGTTCAACCTTCCGATAGCAATAGCTTTTTACTTGTATAACTCCTTTTATACACTTATTTATAATTTCCATCCTTGTAACCTTCCCTCAAGTAATTATCTTAAATATGCTTATGTCAGAAAGTAAATTTGTCTTTTAGGTCTACATTAGTTTTAAAAAACTTTCTGTCTTCACTGAATTTGTAAGACACATTAAATTATCTTGGGATGTTTTCAGGTTATTTTTTCTAAGTCCAGATACCGTCAACCTTTTTCTTCGCTCCTATTTTAATGTTTGTGGCTCTGAGGCAAATAATGTTTGTCTCTGCAGTGATATCTTAACAAAATTCTTTGTCTTTAAAAAGTAGTGAGACGTTAAGCAAAATGACACCTTTTATTGGCTAACTAGCTTGCATATTGTAATCTTTCTAGTTAGCCAACTTGCTTAACTTCTCACTAAATCCATAATGGCTAACACGGTACAACACCCTAGTGCCTTTAAAAAGTATAATAGTAAAATGGTAAAGAAAGCATTTCACAGGTAAAGTTGTACTTTTGGCACAAGCATTTTTAAAGAAGGTGATGGAAGTGCAAAAAGGTGTCTGTTTCTTTAATGGGGGCTAGACTTATTGACGTTGTCTGGAGTTTCTGATGAAATTGCAGGTCATTTTAAGGTTAACTAATAGTATGAGTACAGCTTAGTGTAATCAGCCTGTGAATAAAACTTACTATGTCCCCAAATGGTAGATAGTGTTGTGAAGTGTGTTCTGAGGTTTTTCAGGAAAGGAGGACAAATGTTTTGAGGTAAGGTTGGTATATTTACTAATCAGGTGTTAGAGAGTCATTCATTGAACTTTGTACATGTGGCAATAAACCTAGAAATCTGTTAATTATGAAATACAGGTCAGATTCTGTTACAATGAATATCTTTACAACAAAATTTTGTTACAACAAGTATTTTACAGTTCCAACAGTTTCCCGATAAGACAAAGTCTATAAAAATCGTGTTACTACGAAATACATTTAGTAGATACTTTCATTACAACAAAGTGCTCAAAAGACCTTGAAATGCCTGAATGAATCATCCACAGAGCAGGCAAGAAAATGAATCATCCACAGAGCAGTTAGTTTTGTGTTGCAGCTCAGTTGTGCACAACAATCAAACATTGTAAATTTTTCTCTTTCTTCGAACTTTCCTCGTATTGTTTTATTGCTGTTTGTTTTCTGGGGTTATCAGTGATATGTTTTGCTTATTGCTCGTTCAACATTTGAAAAACATCCATTGTAATTGAACTCATTATAACCCTCCTATAGAAATGGTAGACATGAAAAAACCACAACGGTTCACATTAGAAAGAAAAAAAAACTTGACATTTTTGCGGGTCTTGATTCCGGCAAAAAGAAAAAAGACATTACCAGTTAATTCAGAATTTTGCCATCGACATTGTCAACTTTCTTGAAAGACAAAGCAAAAGCAGAAGAAAAATCTCAGGTTGTAAACCTTGGGCCTCAGCGCAAACATATGCGAACTGCTACCTTTGAAGACGTTGAAAAAACAGTTATTCCTCTCATCACTGGCAAGTTGACCATTCCTCTGTGTTTTAAGCATGTTACATTCCTTCCCTGCAAGTATAAAGCAAACCAGTGAGCTTGGATGACTCAAGACATTTTGTGAAACTGGCTGCGACAACTTGACAAGGATAATGTGACATGTGAGTCACTGTCTTGCACCCCAAAACATGAGGCTGAGTCCCAATACTTTAGCAAAATCAGCTTTATTCAGCTTGAAACAGGAACAGCATGGTTATTTATTGCAGCTGGATCTACCACTCTCCTATACACAGAAACAGCTGTCAGGCAAGGTTGTGGTCAGGTTAGTGGCCAAGTAACACTGTTCTCTGCATTTATAATGTTCCTTGCATCGTCCATTGACGATACCATGACCACGATTGGCTTGGATTTGCTTCTGCGGCGCTCCAAAAATAGTTTAGAAACTTCACAATATGAAGAAGAAGAAAATGAGGATTCTGCTTCTGATTGATAATTGCGCTGCTCACAGTATGCTTCTACATTTAGATAATGTAGATAGAGTTGAGTTCCTCCCACTCAATTACAAGGCAGTGCTTTAGCCATTGGATATGGGCAGCATTCACATCCGGATAATGTATTATTGCAAAGGAAATTTTGAGAAAAACTCTCGTCAGCATAACTTGTAGACAGGAGGAGCTGAAAATTAAGAAAGCACTATAGTGACAAATACAGAATCTCATTTCTATAAAATTTTCATTACAACAAAATATTTTTTAGTTCCCTGGCACTTCATTGCAACACAATTTGACCTGTATGAGCATGTTCATATAAATACTTTTATCATCCTGTGTTTGAATGTGAGTGTGCCCTGCAGTGAGAATTACTCACTCAAATGCTATTGAGATACAAAGAGGGTCAAACTCTGAGTACAATGGGACATTTTCTTTCCACCAGTCAAAGGTGTTTAGTGGTTTACAAGTCTTATTTCAGTATATACCTATTTACTTAGTTGTTTGTTTGATGTCTAGCAATGAAATCATCTTCAAACAGATCCTTAAGTACAGTTCTCTTTTGAGGAAGAAACTGGAGGTTGTGATCAGAATTTTCCATATCAAACTCTGCTTTGTCTTCTGTAATTTATCTGCATTCAAAAGCCTCTCCTCCCCTCTCAGCTGTACCCCTCCATAGCAGCACACCAGCAGTTTTCAATCTTGATTCTACTACCCCACTGTGCACGTTATTTTTTCCTTGAACTGATGTTGTAATTAATTAACCTTGATTGAGCTGTTAATTGAAATTCATGATTCAAACCATGCTGAGGACTAACTATAATTTTTCCATCACCACAAATGAAATTTCTGTTGAGGAATATGCTTGTTAAATTTTACAGTCTAATTTCTGTTAATATAAGCCTATGTGTTCATTATAATCTACGATTAATTAAATTTTAATTGAATTTCAATTTACTTCAATAATAGACACTTCCACATTAACAAATAGTTAAAATAAAAAGCAAAGCACTATTCATACCAGATTGCTGATAGAATGCTTTTTCCTGTGTTTTTTTATTGTTCTTTCCTTTCCTATTGTCTGGCTGGCAATTTCCGGTGGTCTTCAGAGTAACCAGGATGGGGACAGGCAGTGTCACAGTGTCACTTGAGCAACTGTTTCTATGCTCTGACACTCCGCAAGGCATTGAAGGGCATTGTATTGCAGTTGTACAGTGCATATGCACCAAATGTGTATCATTATGGCAGACATTTTTCCACTTAAAAAGTAAACTAAGACGCAGTAGATACTAATAATACTAACACAGGCAGTTCAACATTTTAAAGAAGTAACAGATTAATACGCAAGTAAAAAAATGTTTCATATGCAATGTCACACATGTGTGTTTAGGAGACAGGCAACAAGTCCTAAGGTGAGTGAAATGCAAGAGACGAAAGTGTGAATCATGGCACTAACATATCTCTCTCTCTACCAACAGAACCAATGAAGGAAAACAATAACTCACCGCTCCCTGAGTCCGACACTGACTCGATGACGTCACTTCCGGCACCGACATAATTACATCTGTTCCGTCAACGAGCTGATGACGTCACTTTCGTAGCCATACTTTGATTTCATTTCCAGAATTTCTTTTGTATAAATAGCTCTGTATCAACCTCTGTTTTTTTGTCTAACAATTTTGTTTTGATCCTGTGTTTTAATATTGTGTCCTTGGGCTGGATATTACACGGGGCTACTCCCCAAACCTTTGTGAAGTTGTCACAAATTTTCTTTACTTATTATAGCAAGTAAAAACAATCTAATATATTATAACAGGATTGAGGCTTGGACAGTAAAGAGTCAAAGTCCCAGTTGGAATGTGACTTTTATCAAGATCAAAATAAAAAGTTCAAAAAAGAGAAAACCCCATGTAACAAGACTGTCAGGTCCACTAAAGGTTTCCTTTTTATACAAAATGTTAAGGATCCACCTTCGTAGGTAGCATGTCTAGAAATGAGCAGCTACTTCAGGTCTATGATCTCTTTAAGCAGGGAAAAGAATGGAATGTATTTGACTTCTGGGGTCCGGAAGAAAATTACATCACGATTCTCCTCCATTCCAAGGTTAAAGAAAGAAAGTAAGTTAATGAATATGCAACACTGTGAAGGAGTGGGACAGCTCTGTGTTCCCTGTTGAATTTCGGAGCCTTTTGAAACCAAACTGTCAATAGCCATGAACCGAGATGAGCCAGGAAAATTGAGGACACAAACTTCTAGCAAGGGGTTGTTGCAAAAGTGTTCAGTGCCTTTATTAACACCCAAAAAAAACAGTGTTCAAAAGTGCTGAGCTTTAATCCATAAATCTTCAATAAATAAATAATCCAATAAAAAACTTGAACATGGTTGGTTAAAATGTCATTAAGAAATAATCGAAAAAATGAGGTTAAAATAGCATGCAGGAAACTGTTGCATAAAAAGCTCCATTCTAAAATCAACATCTCCTCTGCTTACCCCAGTATAGGATTTTGTAGCAGAGAAGATGCCCAGCCGACAGGCACAATTTTTTTCCTCACAGGCTGTGGTCCCTGCTGCCATCATAGGCTCCCAGCAGGGTGCCTCGCTGTGCCTCAAGTTTTCTTGTGCTACCACTGCTTGATCCTATGTAGGAGCCCCCTAAGAGCATTGGGTCACTCCAGCTACTCAAAAAAAAAAATGCTCAGCTGGAGTGGCCCTCTTCAGCCCCCTTAACCATCAGCTCTATGCTGCTTCTACGGGCTCTCCTTTCCTCTACACCCTGATGTGCCTGTTTTACTTACAGTTCCTTTTTAACCTCCATCTTGCTATTTCTGTTCTTTCTTTCAATTTCTATTTCTATTACAGTTTTCAAATAACTGGAGATATGGCTGTGCACAATCATTATAGAAGAGTGCATAATATGGATCTCTGGTATAAATATAAATAAGTATTTAATAATTGACAAAGAATGGGTAAACAAAAAATAGCGCAAATTGGAAAGCTCACTTATAAACACTTGCATAAAAAAAGGGAAGGAGGCCATGACGACCAAACTGAATGATGATGACTATAAACTGCTTGGCTAATGAATTGTCAGCAAGAGGAATTGTGTCAATCAGTGGCATTTCTGCCTTAAGAGCCACCAACAGATATAAAAAGTAATATGTTTCCTTTATTAGCTAAACTTATTATTACATTGTTTATTGAAATTGACAACTTTGACTTCTTAAGTCTTTTTTCTAATTATCCATCATATTATCAATGTAATTTTTTTTCTAGGACAATATTGCTTCTTGTAAACAGTGAAATTGTTTTCATACTGGGTGCTGCAAGCCTGTTGCCCAGGGTCATGATCAATCGGCCCTGCTGTTTTCTAAGTATAGTCTTTTTTGAGCATGTGCGGGTTGGACAATGGCTGACTGACTGATATGTGCAACCTGGTCTTTTCAGTTTGATGGTGGAGCTTGAAAGCTAGAACTCTTTATTCTCAGCATTAAATGAAAAAAGCATTTTTAACTCTAGTGTGAGGTTTTTCCAGTTAAGCTTATATTACACAAGCTAGTGAAGAGGTATGAAGAATTCAGTATTATTTGCTCTCTTAAAGGTAGCCACAATAATTAGAAAAAATAAAAAGAAGGTAGATCATGACCAGCTGCTGGGCCTTCAGGAGATATAGTCTTATTGGTGTAACACACTTGGATAGACCCTGATAGTCTCAATAGGTGCTCAACAGCTATAGTCTGTAAACAGCTGAGAGACTTGCACACCTGTGACAACCATTCCGAATCTGATTTTCATAGTGAGAATGTCAGAACAAAGACAGAGAATGGCTCCAACTTTTTGAAAACATTTAATTTTTTTGGTGAGAAGGCATGGTGGAATTACAAGCAGTAGGTAGTGGTCAACATAGAAGACAAAACTGTTGAGGAAGAACAAAAGGAGAGTGATGTGGAGATTTTTTAGCAGTTTTCAAATGAAGATAATGTTTTTGAGTACCATCTTCTAAAGTGTAACTGCTGTGCTTGCCATCTGCTCAACCGTATGTCTTCAACTGATGCAATGCAAGCAATATTCAATGAAGCATACAGAAAGGTCTTCTGTTCAACATCTAGAAAGTTCAATGTTCTGTGGAACAAATATGAATATGAAACTGTCCAGGATAGACAGTTAGCATTTTATTTGTCTTGTTCCCTCCAACTCTGCCCTCAAATGGTAATAGTTAGAAATTTGTGTTTTTAGCTCTGAAAAAAACTCCTGAAGATAAAGGGGAGACAACCATCAGAATAATGATGGTGAAAATGTAAATATATATTACACATAAGCATATATGCTTCATTGTTTTAAAAAAGTTGCAGTTTTGTCCACCCTGGTAATGTTTTGTTTTGTATTGTAGCACTATACTATAGACAGTGTATGCTGTTGAATGATTCTTTCTGCAACTGCATGAACAACATGCATTCTTAGTTTTGGTTTGTTTTTAACTCATCCTTGTTGAGCCCAGCTAAAGTTATCTTTTTCACTGTATAAGCTGCTATGATTACCACCGTGGCAAAAGAAATTAACATCTTACAGTTTGAAACCAATGCTGCAATGGTTTCACTCCATCCAAGTGGATGGTAAGTGGATGGGAGATACTTTAATTCTTTGAGGGCTGAATATTTTTTCCAAAAAAAAACAATTTTCTGAAAAGCACACAGTACAATGGTTTCACACAGAAATCAACATAAAACATCTGTTTCTGCATGCTCATGCAAGCAGGTCATTAGGAATCTGTGGCAGGCTGCTTGCCAGGCTGTTTTCACATGGCAGGGGTGGCAGTGGCAAGTGTAGTGCATCACAATCTGGTTTGTACCTCTTGTCATTGTAAATGGCGGTCCTCCCGAGTGAACCGTACGTGCATCAGCTTCACAAACCTGTTCAGCATCATGATCAGCAGGAGACCCAATCAGCTGATGCTGGTACCTGACATTCTATCGTGACGAAAAATTGTCACCGGAAGGCTTTTTACCTGACAATGAAGGCTATTAGGACTCAGGATAGGCAAACAGAGTTTTTAAAGCTTTATTGCAATAAAACAACACAAATAACAACACAGACTCAACTCAATACGGCCAAATTGAGCTGAGACCTGAACAGTTCAAAACCCAAAACTTATATATCATTTCTTATCACTTTGACCCCGTTGAATTAGTTCATTCTGTACCTGTTCTTACTGTCCATTGTTCATCTCTAGTTTCTGTTTTGCTTATTTCTGATTGGTCTTTGGCTGGGCAGATGTTTTCCTTTTTCCATCTTTGGGCTTTTATGGTGTCATTTCCTTGTCTAAGCCTTTCAAACTACACTCACCTAAAGGATTATTAGGAACACCTGTTCAATTTCTCATTAATGCAATTATCTAATCAACCAATCACATGGCAGTTGCTTCAATGCATTTAGGGGTGTGGTCCTGGTCAAGACAATCTCCTGAACTCCAAACTGAATGTCAGAATGGGAAAGAAAGGTGATTTAAGCAAATTTGAGCGTGGCATGGTTGTTGGTGCCAGACGGGCCGGTCTGAGTATTTCACAATCTGCTCAGTTACTGGGATTTTCACGCACAACCATTTCTAGGGTTTACAAAGAATGGTGTGAAAAGGGAAAAACATCCAGTATGCGGCAGTCCTGTGAGCGAAAATGCCTTGTTGATGCTAGAGGTCACAAAAGAATGGGCAGACTGAATCAAGCTGATAGAAGAGCAACTTTGACTGAAATAACCACTGGTTACAACCGAGGTATGCAGCAAAGCATTTGTGAAGCCACAACATGTACAACTTGAGGCGGATGGGCTACAACAACAGAAGACCCCACCGGGTACCACTCATCTCCACTACAAATAGGAAAAATAGGCTACAATTTGCACAAGCTCACCAAAATTGGACAGTTGAAGACTGGAAAAATGTTGCCTGGTCTGATGAGTCTCGATTTCTGTTGAGACATTCAAATGGTAGAGTCAGAATTTGGCGTAAACAGAATGAGAACATGGATCCATCATGCCTTGTTACCACTGTGCAGGCTGGTGGTGGTGGTGTAATGGTGTGGGGGATGTTTTCTTGGCACACTTTAGGCCCCTTAGTGCCAATTAGGCATCGTTTAAATGCCACGGGCTACCTGAGCATTGTTTCTGACCATGTCCATCCCTTCATGACCACCATGTACCCATCCTCTGATGGTTACTTCCAGCAGGATAATGCACCATGTCACAAAGCTCGAATCATTTCAAATTGGTTTCTTGAACATGACAATGAGTTCACTGTACTAAAATGGCCCCCACAGTCACCAGATCTCAACCTAATAGAGCATCTTTGGGATGTGGTGGAACGGGAGCTTCATGCCCTGGATGTGCATCCCACAAATCTCCATCAACTGCAAGATGCTATCCTATCAATATGGGCCAACATTTCTAAAGAATGCTTTCAGCACCTTGTTGAATCAATGCCACATAGAATTAAGGCAGTTCTGAGGGCGAAAGGGGGTCAAACACCGAATTAGTATGGTGTTCCTAATAATCCTTTAGGTGAGTGTATGTTATAATGGTGGCCTGAAGCTAAGCTTTAATTAAAAAGAAATATGGTATATGCTTTTATTTAATCATTTGCTTGGCATGCTTGATTTGCCTTAATTTCTACACTAAAGTTAATTTCTAATATATTCTTTTATATTTATTTGCTAGTGCCTGAATATACAAATTTTACTTTCATGCATTACCCCCGTGACCCTGTGTTCGGATTCAACGGGTTAGACAATGGATGGATGGATGCATTACATCATTGTGAACTTGTTTATATCAAAATACTTTTGTTGTCTTTTTGCTGATTTACAAATCCAGCTGGTTTCTTAGGTGCCTACCATAGCCATTTTTTATATATTAAGTCTGTGGTATTGTTCCTCAGCTTCCTAGCTTTGAACACAGGAGTTCTCATTCCTCCTTATCCTGTCCTCGGGTAGTTCCTGTGCGTCATTCTTGTCCTGTTCTATCCTTCCTCTCTTAATACTGGTAATTTTCCTTTTTTACTAGAAAATGCAATATGCCTGATTTTTTACTTAACCATTTGCTTCAATCAATCAACATTTATTTATATAGCACATTTTCATACAAAAAGTAGCTCAAAATGCTTTAAATAATGAAGAAAAGAAACGCCAAAATAAGAAATTAAAATAAGACAACATTAGTTAACATAGAAAAGGAGTAAGGTCCGATGGCCAGGGTGGACAGAAAAAACAAAAAAAAAACTCCAAAAGCTGGAGAAAAAAAAATAAAATCTGTAGGGGTTCCAGACCAAGAGACCGCCCAGTTGCTTGACCTATCTTATTTGCTTAACATTCTAATTTATGCTTAATCTAATGTTTTAGAAGCTTTTAATTACTTTTTATGGCTATTTATGTTAATATGCTATTTATGCTAACATATAAATTTTTCTCTTCTATTTTCCCCCCCTTTGAGGCTTATTCAAACCTCACCGCCTAACCTAAGATTCCAAAAGAAAGGTAGGGGATATCGGTTCAATTCTTCTTTGGAGCCTAATTCAGACCCCTCACAGTTCTTCTCAATCTTCAACACCCATACCCCTCCTCTGGTGGCACAGGAGCCAAACATCTCCCCATCAATCAACAGAGGAGAGTAAAAGACTTCCTGGCCCTATCCTTAAAGTCAAAAAATATGCATTATCAATCGCAAGTGCAGATGAAAAACAAGGGAATATAACATAATCCATGATGGTTACAAGAAAATAACACAGAAGGCTTAAAATAAAACAATTGTCCATAGTAAGTGCTTTGTTCTTCGGTTGGAGAAATATATTTTTTCTGTAAAATGACGTTTTTACTTCAACCCAGGTACTTTGTGCACTGTAGAGGGTCACCTCCCTGGGGAGCGGTTACTAGCACATCACCCAAGGAGTTTCTTCTGGTTTAGTATTTCATTATCCACATTGTCATCAAGAAGAGAATCAAAATCTGTAGCTGAAGATGTCCATGGGGTAAAAACTTGGATGTGCACTCGTTTGACAGTAACTCTAGTAATAATTAATTAGAAAACTGGCAATAAGCAGCAAAATATCATTCAAGGACATAACGATACAATCAAGAGAGTAATTCCTGCTTTGACAAACATGGGTCCCCATGTCCCTAGGTTCAAATGAAGCCAATACTAAGTATACTGATTTAACCTTTTGTTTCTAAGATGAGTTTACACTATACACATAATGTATGTCCCAATTCCTAAATATGGTGAAATAACTATTTAATATACCTAGTTCTTTGTGTTCATCTACAATCAGACCTGTTAATAATATTGTTGGTGGTGATACAGATGGCATAAATGTCTATCTTAAAAAACTCAAAAGTTCTCAGTTTCATGTTGCCACTGGTGTGCACAATAATAATCAGAGATAAAGTACTTATACACCTTACCGTGCCCACATCCTAGCACATTCATTCGTAAAGTTGGCCAAATATACGCCCAGCTGTGGTATCAATCTTGAACCACCTTTATCACATTAATGCAGCTTTTTTGTGGACAGTAAGTGTCAATCCTCCCTTCGGAAGATGTCAGCACTACTTTCCAAAAATGCAAGTCACTGGGTTATCTCCAAGGTTACTTTCAAATTTCAAAGGTTATACCCAGGCTTCTCATTTAGGGTTCAAATTTTCAGAGATCTTCTGACTTCATCTGGGCTTTTTAATTCACAGACTGCACATTCACTACTGTATGTATAAGACACTCCATCTCCTCTGGGCCAAATTATTACTTCATTTCACTAATTTTATAACACATATACTGAACAAGCCATAATGTTAATCATTTGACCTGTATCGCCATCAACATGCTAGCCTAAACTGTACCATCCTATTCTAAAGGTTATGGATGTTCTGACCTATAGTAAGTGTCCTTTATTCCCAAAATACTTGTTATGTGTGTGATCCCATAAATTTACTATTATTCTTCTCAATAATAAATGTACCTAAATGTTATTTGTTATAATACTACAATCAATAACCTAGAATATCTAAACTGGTCTGACCCTAACTAGTAATGGTGGAATGCCCCTGCAATAATAGTCACAATCTCTAATAGATCTCTTATGTTATATTAGATTAGATTCTGATTAACTCCAGATTACATAAATCATTGGTCCTTAAAGGTAACTTATTATCTCATACTAAATATCAGAAGGCATATAAAAACACATCTAAAAATATCTATTCTTAACCACTTTGAATTCATAATAATCATGTAATATTCCCATGAATGCAAACATTCATTAAATACAGATTATTTAGGAGTCGCTATATTCTGCTTTGCTTGAAGATAATTAGCTTTCCCTTCTATACCTTTCATAACTTTATGGTTCAAATACTTTTTGAAAGATGTTGCAAGTTGTCAAACAAGTGGACAGTTGAAGTGGGCTCCGGCAAAAAACATTGAGCCCTGCATAGTAAAAGTGTGACAAATTTTTTTCTCTGGTAAGGATTAAAGCAGGTGTTGGGGTCCAATATCCCAAGGTTAAAAGGACCATGTCTAGAAGTCTTGGACCAAAGCAGGCAGATGTCATCTACAATTCAGAATCCACAATGATCTTTAGGGCTCAATTGTCACCAGCATAGTTGAGCTCTTAGCAGCAGGGATTCATGATGCCTGGAACTGGAATTGAAACACGTTGTCCAGTAGTAAGTTGGTCTATGGAATGATCCATGACTTGATCCCATCTCCGGTATGGCTGTGTTCTCCTTGGAGTTGGATTATTAGCTTATCTGCAGACCATTATCACAGCCCAATCTCTGGTTCAGCTTCAAGTGCTGTCATCTACGATTTACTAGGAAAAAACAGCTTTCACCTGCAGACTTAAAAAACGCTCATTTAAATAGCCAGCATGTTAATTTTTCATTGGTAGCTACTTATGGATTCCAAAAATAATAAGTCATAAGATGTCAGATTTGTTTCGTTGGGGGTACCCCTTTTAGAAATATTGCTAGCAGTAAAACGGTCATTTCAATCCAGTCTGTGCTTATCTAAATCAATTTGCCTTTAAAGTTTGAAATTAATAAGCACAATGTTCAAGCCCTCCTTTATAGCTGTTTCCAGTTTGGCTGCGGTTGCAATTTCTATCCATCCATCCATCCATCCATCCATTCTCTTCCACTTATCCGAGGTCGGGTCACGGGGGCAGCAGCTTAAGCAGAGAGGCCCAGACTTCCCTCTCCCCGGCCACTTCTTCCAGCTCTTTCAGGAGAATCCCAAGGCCTTCCCAGGCCAGCCGGAGACATAGTCCCTCCAGCGTGTCCTGGGTCTTCCCCGGGCCTCCTCCCAGTTGGACGTGCCCGGAACACCTCACCAGGGAGGCGCCCAGGAGGCATCCTGATCAGATGCCCGAGCCACCTCATCTGACTCTTCTCGATGCGGAGGAGCAACGGCTCTACTCTGAGCCCTTCCCGGATGACTGAGCTTCTCACCCAATCTTTAAGGGAAAGCCCACACACCCTGTGGAGGAAACTCATTTCAGCCGCTTGTATTCGCAATCTCGTTCTTTCGGCACTACCCATAGCTCATGACCATAGGTGAGGGTAGGAGCGTAGATCGACTGGTAAATTGAGAGCTTTGCCTTACGGCTCAGCTCCTTTTCACCACACAGACCGATGCAGAGCCCGCATCACTGCGGATGCCGCACCGATCCGCCTGTCATCTCACGCCCATTCTTCCCTCACTCGTGAACAAGACCCCGAGATACTTAAACTCCTCCACTTGGGGCAGGATCTCTCCCTCAACCCTGAGAGGGCACTCCACCCTTTTCGGCTGAGGACCATGTCTCGGATTTGGAGGTGCTGATTCTCATCCCAGCCGCTTCACACTCAGCTGTGAACCGATCCAGAGAGAGCTGAAGATCACGGCCTGATGAAGCAAACAGGACAACATCATCTGCAAAAGCAGTGACCCAATCCTGAGTCCACCAAACCGACCCCTTCAACACCCTGGCTGCGCTTAGAAATTCTGTCCATAAAAGTTATGAACAGAATCGGTGACAAAGGGCAGCCCTGGCGGAGTCCAACTCTCACTGGAAACGGGCTCGACTTACTGCCGGCAATGCGGACCAAGCTCTGACACCGGTTGTACAGAGACCGAACAGCCCTTATCAGGGGTCCGTACCCCATACTCCCGAGCACCCCCACAGGATTCCCGAGGGACACGGTCAATGCCTTTTCCAAGTCCACAAAACACATGTAGACTGGTGGGCAAACTCCCATGCACCCTCCAGGACTCTGCTAAGGGTGAAGAGCTGGTCCACTGTTCCGACCAGGACTAAAACCACACTGTTCCTCCTGAATCCGAGGTTGACTATCCGACGGACCCTCCTCTCCAGAACCCCGAATAGACTTTTCCAGGGAGGCTGAGGAGTGTGATCCCTCTATAGTTGGAACACACCCTCCGTCCCCTTTTAAAGAGGGGACCACCACCCCGTCTGCCAATCCAGAGGCACTGTCCCGATGTCCATGCGATGTTGCAGAGACGTGTCAACCAAGACAGTCCTACAACATCCAGAGCCTTAAGGAACTCCGGCGTATCTCATCCACCCCGGGCCCTGCCACCAAGGAGTTTTTGACCACCTCGGTGACTTCAGTCCCAGAGATGGGAGAGCCCACCTCAGAGTCCCCAGGCTCTGCTTCCTCATTGGAAGGCATGTTAGTGGGATTGAGGAGGTCTTCAAGTACTCCTCCCACCACCCACAACCCGAAGTCAGGTCAGCAGCGCACCATCCCCACCATATACGGTGTTGACACTGCACTGCTTCCCTCCTGAGACGCCGGACGGTGGACCAGAATCTCCTCGAAGCCGTCCAAAGTCGCTCTCCATGGCCTCCAAACTCCTCCCATGCCCGAAGTTTTGCCTCAGCAACAACCGAAGCCGTTCCGCTTGGCCTGCCGGTACCTATCAGCTGCCTCCAGAGACCCACAGGACAAAAAGGTCCTATAGGACTCCTTCTTCAGCTTGACGGCATCCCTCACCGCCGTTGTCCACCAACGGGTTCGGGATTGCCGCCACGACAGGCACCACCACCTTGCGCCACAGCTCCGTCAGCCGCCTCAACAATAGAGGCACGGAACATGGCCCATTCGACTCAATGTCCCCACCTCCCTCGGGACAGGGTTGAAGTTCTGCCGGAGGTGGGAGTTGAAGCTACTTCTGACAGGGGACTCTGCCAGCCGTTCCCAGCAGACCCTCACAACACGCTTGGGCCTACCAGGTCTGACCGCATCTTCCCCACCATCGGCCAACTCACCACCAGGTGGTGATCAGTTGACAGCTCCGCCCCTCTCTTCACCCGAAAGTGTCCAAGACATATGGCCGCAAGTCCACACACGACCACAAAGTCGATCATCACCTGAGGCCTAGGGTGTCCTGGTGCCAAGTGCACATATGAACACCCTTATGCTTGAACATGGTGTTCGTTATGGACAATCCGTGACGAGCACAGAAGTCCAATAACAAAACACCGCCGGGTTCAGATCGGGGCCATTCCTCCCAATCACGCCCTTCCAGGTCTCACTGTCATTGCCCACGTGAGCATTGAAGTCTCCCAGCAAAACGAGGGAATCCCCAGAAGGTATGCCCTCTAGCACCCCCTCCAGAGACTCCAAACTGCTGTTCGGTGCATACGCACAAACAACAGTCAGGACCCTTCCCCCCACCCGAAGGCGGAGGGAGGCCACCCTCTCGCCCACCGGGGTAAACCCCAATGCACAGGCTCCAAGTCGGGGGGCAATAAGTATGCCCACACCTGCTCGGCACCTCTCACCGGGGGCAACTCCAGAGTGGTAGAGAGTCCAGACCCTCTCAAGGAGATTGGTTCCAGAGTCCAATTTGTGCGTCGAGGTGAGTCCGATTATATCTAGCCGGAACCTCTCGACCTCGCACACTAGCTCAGGCTCCATCTCCTTCAGAGAGGTGACATTCCACGTCCCAAGAGCCAGTTTCTGTAGCCGAGGATCAGACCGCCAAGGTCCCGCCTCGCCACCACCCAACTCACACTGCACCCAACCTCCTTGGCCCCTCCCATAGGTGGTGAGCCCATGGGATGGAGGACCCACGTTACCTCTTCGGGCAGTGCCCGGCCGAGCCCCATGGGTGCAGGCCCGCCACCAGGCGCCGCCATCGAGCCCCACCTCCAGGCCTGGCTCCAGAGGGGCCCGTGACCCGCATCTGGGCAAGGGAAAACGTCATCCAAGGTTTTTATTCTTCATCGGAGGTTTGTTGAACCGCTCTTTGTCTCATCCCTCACCTAGGACCAGTTTGCCTTGGGTGGCCCTACCAGGGGCATAAAACCCCGGACAACATAGCTCCTAGGATCATTGGGACACGCAAACCCCTCCACCACGATAAGGTGGCGGTTCAAGGAGGGGGATTGCAATTTCTACTTAATTGAAAATGTGTCCCTTATAACTAGTAAGTCATTTATAAAAAATAAAGTCAATCTTAATGTATATCAAAGGAAAATGTACTCAATAATAAATCATTACAAATATTGGTCTCAATAATATTGGCATAATTTTCAAATAATCTGCATTTGTTCCATAATAATTGAAAAATAGCTTCAAAAAATAAAAAATTTAACCAAATGAAACATTTACTTATACACCAACCCTTCCCCCCTTATTGACACTTGTGTCAATATTGCTGTTATTATCTTACAATTAGAGGAGATGTGGAGCAAGAGGGTATCTGAAACTAATCCCATTAATATAATAATTTAATAAAAGCCAAATTTTATAGCTCTGTTACAGGGAAGACAAGTGCGTCCAGGAATAGAGAACAAACAAAAGCAAAGAGAAGGTTGAGTATTTTTTAGTTAAAGAACCGTGCTCCGTGGAGGTCGGTGTAAAAAGCAAGAAAACTTAAGCCAATCATTATAAATATAAATTTGTCTAAGTGTTTACCATATCCTCCCCCTAAATGAATGTCAATGTATACCAGCAACCTCCAGAGAACATCTCATAGTTAGCATAGCAAGCAGAGTCAAGAAAGAAATCCACAGTCTGGACTGGTAAATTCTTAATTGTCTTTAAAAATTAAATATAACAAGCACAGTTTGGCTCCATATTTCCTCTCCCATGAATTTAATTATAAAGCATTGTTCAAATGTGCAAAGTCCTAAGAACATTTTTCTTTTTACACAAGATGTTCATATTTGAGCATATTTGGACCATATCTAAGATTAACAAGGTCAGTAAAGTAAAATATTTTATCCCTTCCTACTCAAAGTCCCTTAAATTATTTCAAAGGTTATTTAGCAGCAAAAATAATCTTGGACTCCATCTCTAACCCCTTATAATCTACCATCTAAAAGCTTAAAGTTTCTTTACATGTATCCCAAATATTATTCCTTTCTTTATTTCATTACTAATTATTTTATTAATTAAAGTACCACATACACTTGGATCTTAGATTTTAGAATCTTAATAAAAATGTTTCATTCAATGTTTCATGAAAGCATCAAATTATAACAAGTGAACCTTTCATTAGCTTTGTTGTGATACCAGTATTCCACTATATTTCACACAAATATGTCAACATTACACACAAAGGAAATGAGGAAAGAAATCAATATATCAGAATGCCCTATAATGCAAAATGTGCCTTTATTTATTTATTAAGATGCCCTCTAGGAAATTAGCACATTCCCACCCATATTTATAATGAAGAATCCACTTCTTTGTTAGTAAATTTTTTCAGAATTCTAGACTAAGAAAATACTCTAAATCTATTACATTTACATACACTGATTTCTTTTCCTCATAACCTTCTGCCAAAGCCAGTTGATCTTGCACAGTCTTTCATTGGTATCTTTCAGATGTTTATTACGTTTTTCAGAATTTTGACTCCAAAAAGGACAGTCTGTCTTTCTGTTAGTTAACCTTCCTTATTCCCTCTTTTTTATAGCATATCTTAGTATGGAGCACTACCTGGACTGGAAGCCATTGTTTTTCTTCAGCTTCATTACTATTTTAAAGAATGTCTCCTTCAATTGAAATTTACTCTTTTTAATTAAAATCTTCCTTGCATCAGAGTCTGGCCAGTACTCAAATGAAAGGGGTGCTCATATAATATCATGCCTAATTTGGAGACAGTTTTACACCACCTGTGCATATCTTTTTTAATTATAATTAAGAGCTCTTTTAATTTCAACAAAACATTTATATTGTCATACACATTAATATCAATCATCTCATCCTTTCAAACAACACCGTATATTTCACACAACCACTCTTAAACACACTTGGACTTGTTTATCATGCACTCACAGGGATCCCTTTAATACACTATATAACATACATAGAATCACTCAAATCATTGTAACACACTCAACCTTACCCCTGTATTTCTTACTTATTATTTATTGGTTCACACTATATTTGGAAACAATGCAGCAAAGGAATCAGAAAGAAAAATGAACTCTGAAGAAGAGGAAGTTCCACTCTCACTTAACATTACTAACCAGGACAAACAAACACAAACAGCCTCTCATGACACTAGCTGGTGTTAAACCTAGGAAACATAACACAATCCTGCTCAGCTCTATATCAAGGAGATAAAGGAGACTCCATTGGCGAACTGACTCAGCAACAACAAGGAACAGCTTTCGTGGCGATCCAGTCCTGCGACAATAAGGACACATCCAACTATCGAGAAATCACACGGTTCGATACCACAGCAAGACGGCACTCCCAGAAAAAAGGTTAAATTGTCACTGAGAATATTAACTCAAAACAAATAACATGTAAGCTTTAACACAAATCACATACAGTATAAGTTTGAACTTTAGCATGAGTGTTAACCAGTGTGCCAACACACAGTCCACTGTGATAATCCCCATAGTGCACAATTTCACATACACACATCACAAGAAAAAGAAAAGGACAGATGGAAATTGAAAGAAATTGTTTCCCTTGTATGTTATAGTTATCAAAAGAACATTTTTCCTTAAGACTTGATCAGGGTCCGAAGGAAATATGCTTTGCATTTATATAAACATTTATGAATTTATCAAATATTACATATACTCAAAATTCATCTTAACCCACATTTGGTCAGAGCTCTAGAGATTTATATGCACAGGGCAGTTTTGGCAAATTACTATTGAACTACATTACCCAGAGGTCTCCATGTTTCACTTTCTTACCTCCAAACGCACACACACACACACACACACACACACACACACACACAGAACAAATAATGCGCACACATTGAATAAGTTCAGCACAGACACACTCACACACACAGACATCAGCGAGCGCCAGGTACCTTTGAAGTTAAATACAGTCGACATTTTCTTTTTAGAGCATATAATTATATTCTTTCCCCACAAATATATGTACAAATATATACACATACACACATAATCTATATACTCAGACATTTTTGTATCACTTAATTTTTATTTTGGTGCTTTCCTCCTATATTTCTCTGAAGGCTATTTTACTTATCAAACTGTAAATACGGCTTGAATTGTTTTTAACAGGGAGTAACAAGTATTTGAATCAAGTTAACTTTTTCAAAACTTCACATTTTAATATCCAAATTCTAATTATGATACTTTTCCAATCTCCCAAATGTTCGCACT
Organism: Polypterus senegalus; assembly: GCF_016835505.1. NCBI lineage: Eukaryota > Metazoa > Chordata > Cladistia > Polypteriformes > Polypteridae > Polypterus > Polypterus senegalus. Next base: position 63,789,263 of record NC_053169.1, on the reverse strand, counting down.
TCTCCTAATTTTCTTGTGGTTACCTCAATTATGTTTCTTGATAATTTTACGTAATCCTGCTGCTGCAAAGGATGAAACCTATGTCAACTGAAAGTGTTTAAATCATGGCATTAAATTTATTTTTAAGAAATCTTGTCAAGTGAATTATGTTAATGCTTTTCAGGATACATTGTTGTAATATATTCTTTCTCTGATCTTTAATTTATATTCATCTTATTGAACTACTTTGGCTTTCATATATTTATTTACTGTAACTCCTAACAGTGACACTGTCTTTGTTAAAAATCTCACAATGTATCTCTATGAAATAAGTGCTCAATTACAAAATCCCACTCACACTCGTTATGTGCTTGATTACTTTACTGTGTCTCTCGTATCCCACTATTTGGGTCCGGAGTTCATTCACATTCACACTTGTATCCCAGCCCGTGGCTCATTTTTACTACCACTAAGAAATAACAGAGCTCATGCAGTCACTCACTCAATCATTTCTTATTCGCGGATGGGGCAATTAAAATATATGTGTGTGTTTTCCTACACTTCACCTAGCTGCTTTTGCTATTTAATGGTGCAAACCTAATTATTCTACTGCTTTTTCATTTTTATTATTCAAATTCGGCCACAAAATCAGTTTCATCTATATTACTCAAATGCTCTTAATTGTTATTTTTCTTTATATACATACATACTTTGCTTTTTATACTTAGTTGCCTCATCTAGCACTGCATTTCATGCTCAAGCTGCTCTAAGGGGGGACCTTTAGGGGTTCCCTCCAAACAGGTGTAGGCATTGGTCAACCAGTAAGCATTTCATGTGGCACTAGATACATCACTCTCTTAGTCTGCGGACGATAAAACGTTAAAGCAATTGGCATAGAATTTACCCAACTAAGGTCAGTGTCTGCGCAGATCTTAGTTATTTTACTTTTTAGGATCCCACTTGCTCGGTCCACCATTTCCTGTGATAGGGGGTGGCACTCACAGCCAAATCTTTGTTTTATCCCACTGCTCCATGTCTGGCTGATCTGAGCTCTCGTTCTTTTAGTTTGTCCTGTTTCTTTCTTTTTTCCTAATTCTTCCCCCTCATTTCGCACCGTTATTTGTCCCTTACATTCTACTTTTCCTTCTATAGGTTGAAATTCATTTACAGCTATTTTTACATGCAGGTTTTTTCTACGTTCTCTAAAGCAATATAGTCTATTTTTGCATATATATATACAGTGGTGTGAAAAACTATTTGCCCCCTTCCTGATTTCTTATTCTTTTGCATGTTTGTCACACAAAATGTTTCTGATCATCAAACACATTTAACCATTAGTCAAATATAACACAAGTAAACACAAAATGCAGTTTTTAAATGATGGTTTTTATTATTCAGGGAGAAAAAAAATCCAAACCTACATGGCCCTGTGTGAAAAAGTAATTGCCCCCTGAACCTAATAACTGGTTGGGCCACCCTTAGCAGCAATAACTGCAATCAAGCGTTTGCGATAACTTGCAATGAGTCTTTTGCAGCGCTCTGGAGGAATTTTGGCCCACTCATCTTTGCAGAATTGTTGTAATTCTAGAGGGTTTTCTAGCATTAACTGCCTTTTTAAGGTCATGCCATAGCATCTCAATTGGATTCAGGTCAGGACTTTGACTAGGCCCCTCCAAAGTCTTCATTTTGTTTTTCTTCAGCCATTCAGAGGTGGATTTGCTGGTGTGTTCTGGGTCATTGTCCTGTTGCAGCACCCAAGATCATTTCAGCTTGAGTTGACGAACAGATGGCCGGACATTCTCCTTCAGGATTTTTTGGTAGACAGTAGAATTCATGGTTCCATCTATCACAGCAAGCCTTCCAGGTCCTGAAGCAGCAAAACAACCCCAAACCATCACACTACCACCACCATATTTTACTGTTGGTATGATGTTCTTTTTCTGAAATGCTGTGTTCTTTTTACGCCAGATGTAATGGGACATTTGCCTTCCAAAAAGTTCAACTTTTGTCTCATCAGTCCACAAGGTATTTTCCCAAAAGTTTTGGCAATCATTGAGATGTTTCTTAGCAAAATTGAGACGAGCCCTAATGTTCTTTTTGCTTAACAGTGGTTTGCGTCTTGGAAATCTGCCATGCAGGTCGTTTTTGCCCAGTCTCTTTCTTATGGTGGAGTCGTGAACACTGACCTTAATTGAGGCAAGTGAGGCCTGCAGTTCTTTAGACGTTGTCCTGGGGTCTTTGTGACCTCTCGGATGAGTCGTCTCTGCGCTCTTGGGGTAATTTTGGTCGGCTGGCCACTCCTGGGAAGGTTCACCACTGTTCCATGTTTTTGCCATTTGTGGATAATGGCTCTCACTGTGGTTCGCTGGAGTCCCAAAGCTTTAGAAATGGCTTTATGACCTTTACCAGACTGATAGATCTCAATTACTTCTGTTCTCATTTGTTCCTGAATTTCTTTGGATCTTGGCATGATGTCTAGCTTTTGAGGTGCTTTTGGTCTACTTCTCTGTGTCAGGCAGCTCCTATTTAAGTGATTTCTAGATTGAAACAGGTGTGGCAGTAATCAGGCCTGGGGGTGGCTACGGAAATTGAACTCAGGTGTGATACACCACAGTTAGGTGATTTTTGAACAAGGGGGCAATTACTTTTTCACACAGGGCCATGTAGGTTTGGATTTTTTTTCTCCCTAAATAATAAAACCATCATTTAAAAACTGCATTTTGTGTTTACTTGTGTTATATTTGACTAATGGTTAAATGTGTTTGATGATCAGAAACATTTTGTGTGACAAACATGCAAAAGAATAAGAAATCAGGAAGGGGGCAAATAGTTTTTCACACCACTGTATATATACACTTTTTCATTCCCTAAAATCCACACTCGTACTTAATCACACTTTTTAGCACTTAGCGTGCTAATCACTAGTGCCCTATTTTTGCCCTGTACTGTTTTTGCACCTTTGTGCTTCATTCACCTCATCGCTTTTTAATGCTCCAAACATACTTTGCACCTGTATGTGCTTCTACAATTGCCACGGTGCTTTTAAAAAGTGATTCATACATATGGCACTTGCGTGCCTCCCTAACCTATCAAAAGGTAAAATAAAGAAAGTAAAAAAAAAGTTCTATTCCCTTTATCTGTCCCTAAATGCTAGCACATTCAAACCACCTGTTACCATGCGGATCCCTTCCACCAGCTCTCTATACGAACTTGAAAGTATTTATCTGAACAGGAATTTTTTGCCTACATGTTGGCCAATCCCCGTCTCTAATCTAGAGGAGTAACTATAGGTCTCCAGTCGCACCTGAACTAGCTCTTTTACTGGGGCACAATCAGAAGGAACTGTCGGCACTGGTATGCCGTTAGCTTTTCCCAAAAATTGGCTCCCTCTCAAAACAGACAGATGGTTACGCCTTCCCACTCACGTTTTACTGGCTCTTGAAACAGCTTGCAGACGGATGGTCACGCCTTCTCGCTCACGTTTTACTGGCCCTAAAAACGGCTTGCAGACGGATTGCTATGCCTTCCCGCTCACGTTTTACTGGCTCTGAAAACGGCTTGCAGATGGATGGCTATGCCTTCTCGCTTACATCTCACTGGAGAAGATGTACAGCCACAGCAAGGGGTGTTAGTTCAGGAATTTCACACCTATCTATACATAGTTCACTGTCATCATGGCAACCTTAGTATTTGACAGAATTTCAACACTGTTACAATGCAGCCCCCCGTCCCCCGGATTGGAGCGTCCTATTTTTCTGCACCATGCAGCCCCCCGTCCCCCTGATCGGAGTGTCCTAATTATTGTGCTCTCATTCATAGAAGCACATTCATATTAGCTGTACAGTCTTCACAAATTCCATTTAAGTCTGTATGCACATCCCTTATTCCGACCTGTTCGTTATAGAGAGGCCAAATGCTGCTTGTCTCCATTGGAGGGGCGGACACTCTTTGAAACTTTACACAAATTAGTTTAGCAAAAATATCGCTTACCTTTTAGGTGGTCACCATCTGTGCTTGTTTCATAGAGCCTCGTCCCTGCCACTGGATTCGCGCAGTTGACCTGTTATTTCTATCATGTCTCGGTGTCACCAATATGTCGTGGAGAAAAATTGTCACCAGAAGGCTTTTTACCTGAAAATGAAGGCTATTAGGACTTAGGGTAGGCAAACAGAGTTTTTAAAGCTTTATTGCAATAAAACAACACAAATAACAACACAGACACAACCCAATACGGCCAAATTGAGCTGAGACCTGAACAGTTCAAAACCCTAAACTTATATATCATTTCTTATCACTTTGACCTCGTTGAATTAGCTCATTCTGCACCTGTTCTTACTGTCCATTGTTCATCTCTAGTTTCTGTTTTGCTTATTTCTGATTGGTCTTTGGCTGGGCAGATGTTTTCCTTTTTCCATCATTGGGTTTTTATGGTGTCATTTCCTTTTCTAAGCCTTTCAAACTATGTTATAATGGTGGCCTGAAGCTAAGCTTTAATTAAAAAGAAATATGGTATAATCTTTTATTTAATCATTTGCTTGGCATGCTTGATTTGCCTTAATTTCTACGCTAAAGTTAATTTCTAATATATTCTTCTATATTTATTTGCTAGTGCCTAAACATGCTAATTTTACTTTCATGCATTACATCATTGTGACCTTGTTTATAGCGAAAGCCTTTTGTTGTCTTTTTGCTGATTCTCCTACCAGAGCCATTTTTTATATATTAAGTCTGTGGTATCGTTCCTCAGCTTCCTAGCCTTCCTAGCCTTAAACACAGGTGTTCTCATTCCTCCTTATCCTGTCTTTTGCCGTTGTTTGCTCCTCATTACTCATGTGAGCGTAGGGAATGTTGATCAGACCAATGAAGCTAACTCTTTCTAGCAAAGAGAGCCAACTAAAGTGTAACGGTGGATTTTGTCACTGTTTACAGATGATGATTACCACCGTCAGCCTCACCTTTCGACACAAGTCAACATCCACCCTGAAAGAGTTAACCTTTGATAGATTTCAGGTAACAGGCCTAAGCCTCATAGTCTTGTCGTGTTGAACCAGAATCCAGTGTATTCTAAGAAAACTGCAAGGAATAGCAGGGTTTAGCACATTTTGAAGCTTTTGAATCCCATAGGAATCGACCTTGAAACTTTATGGTAATGATTTAGTAACACTTCTCTGTTGTTAAATTGTCTGCCCTGTTAGGAGAAAGAAAGCCAGGTGTGTGTGCTTATTTTGGGCAAGAAGGTGGGAGAGGGACTCATTACCCTTTTATGAGACTTTTATTAAGAAGGGTTCTCAGTTCAGTTAGAGCTTTGTTTCAGAAAAGGAGCACTTAGTCCAGTTTCTGCTTTTCTGACACTTTTGTAAATAACTTGTCTTGAGCTGCAAAAATGGATACTTGTAATTTTCCTTTCTCTGGCTTGCAGATTTATATCTATGTAGCTGCTAGACACTTAAAAAGGAGCTCTGTCTATGGCAAGAAATCTTTTTCTTGTGTTTCAACTAAGGATTGTAACCACAGGTGGGTACCAGTGAGCCCCAAACCCAAGACACAGTAATACAGAACAGGCAGATGTGATAAAATAAAGAATTTTTATTCACAATAGGCAATTCTTCTCAATTCTCCAGCAATCAGCCGCAATAACAATACACAATAATAACAATTCTTCCTCCTCTCTATGTGAGGCAACAGGCTCCTTTAAAGCCGGACCCAGGAAAGCTTCCAGTGTCACGGTGTGTGCTCAAGGAAGCACATCCGGGCCATAAAAAAAGTAGGGTGGTCCTCCTCTGACAGTGCTCTCTATCAATCCCCAGGGACCCTGACAGGGCTTCATATCCAGACTCCATCTCCCAAGCACCCCTGTGGGTGTCCTGACCAGGTTCCCATACATGTATAACAGAAGGAACCACTCCCAAACCTCGGCTTTTCTCAGTCTGTCTGCTATAGTATACTGGCTGGGTGCAAATTTATTTCCTTGTCCCTCTAGCCAGTTTTCTTACAACATCACACTGGCATCCCATCTGGGTAATAGATACCCTCTGTTGTGGCCTGTTCTCCTCCTACAGGATATATAAGTGAAAGACTAAGGAACTGGAGCATCTGTGAATTGTCTGGGACTGAATGAAGACTACAACCCATCCTGGTTGTATAATTCTTTGCACTACTCATCTTTGCTGCCATTGGGTTTGATGCAAATGAATATAATTTTTAAGTGAAAGGTTAACTCAATGTCTTTGTCTGAATTGCTACTAGCATTACTAAGAATAATACTGATAGTTCCTAGTTTTACTGTGGTCCCTTATGGGCTAGTAGATTGAAGGTAAAGACAGCCCCAGTCAGCAAGGCCACTTTTTGATAGGGGTCCCAACAAGAGTTAAATACAATGGAATTCAATACAGACAGTGAAAGAGTACTCAAGTTATCGTGTTTACGTAGACACACACACAGTATTTCCTGACTCTGGGAGGTCTAAAACATCAATATTCATCAAAATCTTGAAATGCAATATTTGGTGGATTCCAAAACTTTCCCTATACTTTGTACACGAGAAAGTCAGGGAGGTCTAAAACATCGAGAGTCATCAAAATCTCGACATAGAACCTTTGTACGATTACAATACTTTCCCTATACTTCAAATATGAGAAAGTAAAAAGGGATTTAGAGAATGCAGTTATGTACTGTTTTGTATAGTTCTTTTCAATTGTTTAGTAAATTGATTCTTCATAGTCTGGGCATATTTAGCCACTTTGTTCAAGGTCAAAGTGAGCTCAGGCAGACATTTTAATTATATTGTAATGTACACAGGTGGACTGACCCACCTGCCAGGATGACAAGGCTTGAGGGAGCAACAAAAAGGATGAGTGTCCTGTCCAGGATGAATGCTGCTCCCTGCCTCAGATATGAGACAAGATAATGGAAGGATAATGGGAGAATGTTCTGTGGGCAAAGAGTCATCTACTGGACTAGGTGGCGATGCTCAGGTGGCACACCCCCCAGTTTGAGAACCCACAGAGGTTTGTGAGTGCTGTAGCTCGGGAGATTAGCTATGTTGTTTGTCCCAGGGGCCAGCAGGGGGTGCTGCCAGAGGAGGTCTCCATTACTTTATGGCTGCTCCACCTGATCTGGAAGTGCTTCCGGGGTCCAGTGCTGTGACACTAAAAGTAATCATGGGTCCAGCATAAAAGGAGCCAGTCCGCTTCACTCAGAGAGCTGGAGTTTAGAGGAGGTAAACAAGGTTTGCCTGGGAGGAGTAGAAAAGTAGAAAAGGGAAGAATTGAAACTAATCATATCATATATTATATGGTATTGTGGTGTGCTGGACTGACTAGAGAAAGCCTGTAAAAGTACTCTAAGAAATAAAAAAAAATGTTATTGGAACCTGTGACTGTGTCTTTGGTAGATGTGTTTGAGGTTTGGTGCTCTGCTATGCTTGTTCATGATCACAAGATGTGCATAAAATTTGTGGTGCGGCTCACCAGAGCTCAGCACTAGTACCTCTGATTTTGAGCTGATAACATTTCATGACATCCAAATGCACTAAAGAGGCCTCAAGTATATGTTGCCTACTCCCGTTTCCATGCACATTTTCACGCTAGCTCAAACCCTGGCGTACACAAGTTCTGCGCTCAGTTTTGCAAACTGGCGGCACCCAGCATCAAAGCACTTGGAGTATTTATATGAATGTATCTGAGTATGGAGTCACAGCTCTACAGCAGCTGATTGGAAAAATAGTTATCGGTATACAGCATCTAGCACACGCTGCCTTAGCCATGCGCACTGTCTATTGAACTGCTCTCATACAGCAAACGCTTCAGAGTCTTTCCTGTAGGGACATCACGGTTCAGAAACAGTTTCATCCCAAGAACTACAAGGTGAATTCACTCATTGAGAAATCACGCGGCACAATTCCTCAACAAGAAAGCATTCCCAGAAAAAGTTACACAGTCACAAAGAATATCCAGACTTAACAAGGAAAACATACATGCTTGAACCTTTATTTCCTATAACTAGGAAAGTGTGCTAAACACTGTGCCACCATACTTTTTACTGTAACAGTTCTTAAAATACACAACCTCCATTCACACACATCAGGCACATTCTGCTTTTCGCAAGAACTTGTCTCCCTTCTCATTTATTATTATAAAAAGAGCATTTTTCCTTTAAACTTGATCAGGGTTTGAAAGGAAAAATGTTTTGCACATTTTACTACCATATTCATGACTGCTGCTACCTCGGAAAGAAAGCAAGGTGTAAACCTAAACTTTAAATTAAGTTCATAGACAGGCTACCGCTGGCGTTTCACATGCCCACAGGTAATGCGGGATACAAGTTTAATGAGAGGACGCAGGATATAAACGAGAGTTTTGATCACTTTATAACTAAGTTAAAATTGTAGGTGAAGGGGTGTGCTTATGCAAATTCTGAGAGACTGTGTTTGTGGGGGATTGACAGTTAAGGCGGGGTGGGGAGTCACGTCGTCATCTCCTCCCATTCATCTCATTTGGCTCTGACCTGAGCTCCGCAGCTAACGCCGTCTTCCGAAGCAACTTCGTCAGACTGCCACCAAATACTCACAGAAAAATCCACAAGTTAATACACACGCTGTCTCTATAGAGTTTCTCCACACTGAATCCTCCACGCACTACTTACAAAAGGTTACATTGACAATCAAGTTACGTTATTTTTAAAATCTTTCCTTTTCTTAGCACAAGCACAGCTGAGAAGCTTCGATGCATGTGCTCCATAACGCGTTAAAAAATAATGCATTTAATCACACTTTGCATTACAAGCAAAGGGGAGCTTTTGTCAATGCATGATTTCCTGGTACACCGATTACTTTGATCAGCACATCCCGATTCATTTTACCCTCGCACCACCTTAGTTTGAGAAGAAGTATGAAAAAATATGAGGTTAACACAGAAAAACAGATCACCAATTCAAGCTTTATGAATAATCGATTCGCCATCAATAATTGTTTTGGTAAAGCCATCCTCCTTCCATTTTATAATTTTTCCGCCACTAGCCGTGATTAAATGAACGGTAAATAAAGTAAGAGAAAAGCGAGGGTGACTTATTTAGGCAGGCATATATATGACCGCAACACTCATGACAATCTCAATCATGTTACGTTATTATTAAAATGTTTCCTTTTCTTTTTCATTACTTCTTTAACACACTACTTCTCCGCTGCGAGGGGCGGTATTTTGATATATATATCATATAATATATGAATGACCTCCAAAGAGCGCTGAGACTTTTGATACAACAACAACAACAACATTTATTTATATAGCACATTTTCATACAAACAGTAGCTCAAAGTGCTTTACATATTAAAGAATAGAAAAATGAAAGACATAATTATAAAAATAAATCAACATTAACATCGAATAAGAGTAAGGTTCAATGGCCAGGGGACAGAAAAACAAAAACTCCAGACGGCTGGAGAAAAAATAAAATCTGTAGGGATTCCAGACCATGATACCGCCCAGTCCCCTCTGGGCATTCTACCTAACATAAATGAAACAGTCCTCTTTGGATTTAGGGTTCTCACGGAAGGGCTTGATGATGATGATGGTCACGTAGACTTCTTCCTTTTAATCCGTCCATCATTGTTGGAGCATCATGAAGCTTTGAGTAGGTGGAGGTGGCGCATATCATGAACGTGTCTGCAAAAACTGTGGTCTCCTGCCCTGCAAAAGTCGAACAGCCAGCGCGCGTGCATAGCTGTGCCGGCCTTTGAGACGCTGACTGCGCTTCTGCCTTAAGTGAGCACTTTTGATTTTTTTCATCCTCCCCCTGCGCTATAGCCCAGACAAGTGCAAACACGGGACCCCTTTTCTACACCACGGAAAAATAATATTAAGGCGATTCACACTTTCTTTTGCACGTATACGATTATGAGGTTCTCACCCTGGATTATGAAGACACGCACACGAGTGCAGGACTGACAGTGCCATCACAGCCGATTAATGGCGAGGACGTCTCACCAGTCTACACAAGACCCACCGCGACTGTCCCCAAAAGGCGATCATAACGTCAGCGAACACATCTCTATACTATATAAAAGAAAAAGGCAACTTTCCTTTCTTTACACCTTTTTTCCTTTTATCCCAAACCAAAGCCTTTCTCGCTTAACACTGCAGAGGACACAAAACTAATTTTCTTTAAATGCCGGTAAGGCACATTACCAGAGGCACAAATTTGAACGCTCACATAGAAAATGTAATTTCTATACCACAGCCGTCGTGTAGCGCCTTTCAAAAGGGATCTACTACCGAGAGATGATCCATATATATTTTAGCTGCTGTTAGTTACTTACCTGTTGTGTTACACAGTCTTTAAAATGTAGTTTACCCGCAACCACTCCAGTAGTGCTCAATGTACCTGTACTTCTTGTTTTACTGTCTAATAACTTATAGACTATATTTTATTATTTCTCCCTTGCACTCAGTGACCAAAGCTATACACACACATATATAAAAGCTATACACACAAGTATATGTATGTGTATATATATGTATGTATGTGTGTATATATATATATATATATATATATATATATATATACACACACACCCCTATCTACATTATATATATATATATATATATATATATATACACACACACACACACACATACATACATACGCACGACGTACATATTATACATACATACATACACACATATATATAATTTGTGTGTGTGTATGTATGTGTGTGTATATATGATGTAGATAGGTATGTATATATATATATATATATGTGTGTATATGTAGATATGTATATAGATATGTAGATATGAAGATATGTATGTGTATATATATGTGTATATATATATATATATATATGTATGTATGTATGTATGTATGTATGTATGTATGTGTGTATATATATATGACAGCAGCAATCCAAGGTGTGAGAAAACAGTAAAAAGGAGGCGTGTCAGACGGCGTGGTACATTTTCTGATGCAGCTAGACGAAACAAACTTTGTGACGCTGCCGCCAAATACACAAAACAATTACTTTGACAATCATGTTACATTATTTTTAAAAGTTTCCTTTTCTTTTCATAACTTCTTTAACACACTACTTCTCCGCTGCCAAGCTGTATATATATATATATATATATATATATATATATATATATATAGATAGATAGAGATATATATATATAGATAGATATGAGAACAACATATATATATATACATATATATATACGTATATATATTTTTATATATGTATATATGATAGATAGATAGATAGATAGATAGATAGATAGATAGATAGATAGATAGATAGATAGATATGAGAACAACACTCATATCAATGACAAAACAATTACATTAACAATCATGTTACGTTATTTTTAAAATGTTTCCTTTTCTTTTTCTTAACTTCTTTTACACACTACTTCTCCGCTGCCAAGCGTGGGTATTCTGCTAGTTAGTAATAAATGGCCACTTAAACAGTGAGAACAAACTAGTGAGAAAGCCCAAACTCCCCTATTATGAAGCGGTGATAAGATCAATGAGGAAATCCATAGGACATCCCTGTTAACAAAGTGGTGTTTAGAAGAATGGAAGAAGCGACATGTATATGAAGTTACTGCTGGCTGTAATCAATTGACTCAGATGACAGAATCTGCATATTAAAAGTCAGATGAAGAGATATATTAGAAAAGATAAAGGTAATTGAAAAGTATAAAAGGGAATGAATTGTTTTATTGATTGCTCATTCCATGGACCTAGACTTTTGTGCATATCTATGTGAAAATAAAGAATTGTTCTGCATTTTTATTTGGTCTCCGGTTCGTCAGGGGTGTGTTCTTGCTCCTACTCTGTTCAATGCTGGTATGGACTGGGTGTTGGGCAAGGTCATGGGGTCCAGCAGCTGTAGGGCATCTGTTGGTTGAAGAAAGATTCACGGATCTTGACTTTGCTTATGATGCTGTGATCTTTGCAGAGTCAATGGAGGCTCTGATCAGGGCACTCGAGAGACTGAGCGAGGAGTCTGAGTGTCTGGGCTTGCGAGTGTCCTGGATAAAAACCAAGATCCAGGCCTTTAATGACCTCTTGGGCACAGCCATAAGCAGTGTGTCTGTTTGCGGAGAGAGTGTTGACCTTGTTGAGAGGTTTACTTACCTTGGCAGTGACATTCATGTCTCTTGTGACTCTTCCTGTGAAGTCAGTAGACAGATTGGGATAGCATGGGAGGTCATGAGGTCTCTGGAAAGGGGTGTGTGGCGCTCCCAATATCTATGCCAAAGGACGAAGGTCCAAGTCTTTAGAGTCCTGGTGCTTCTTATCTTATTATATGGTTGTGAGACATGGACGCTATCCTGAGACGAAGACTGGACTCCTTTGGTACTGTGTCTCTCCGGAAAATCCTTCGGTACCGTTGGTTTGACTTTGTGTCGAATGAGCAGTTGCTCATGGAGTCCCGAATGAGGCACATTACCTGCATTGTGAGGGAGCATCAGTTATGGCACTACGGCCATGTGGCGCGATTCCCCAAGGGTGATCCGGCTCATAAGATCCTCATTGTTGGGGACCCAAGTGGCTGGACCAGGCCAAGGGGTCGCCCACGTAATGTAACACCTGGCTGCGGCAGATAGAGGGTCATTTCAGGAGGGCAGGACTGGACTGCATGTCTGCCTGGGGGGTTGCCAAACGGGATCCCGAGCTGTTTCAACATGTAGTGTGTGCGGCAACACACTCTACCAGTGCATCATTCCCAGCTTGATTTGACTTGACTTGACTCCAGGAATCATTTATTTGAAAACAGAGGAAAGATTTTTTCCACAACAATATTTAGTATTAGATTAGTCAGATGCACACATACAAATGTGACTTACTGTATTGCGTTTTCAGTGTAAAATAAGGTTATAGGATTACATTGGTAGCAAAGGACAAATTTGCCCTTAACTAGATATTAGTCTACTAAAGATTTAATTTAATTTAATAGGCCAGTTATAAATATTTGAGCTGTTATTATAAAAATATTTTTACAGTTTTTTAAATCTATATGTATGGATTCTTAATTCCACAAAACAAGTTTTCATATTAACGTCTCAGTAGTCTACAGATAACCAGAACAAAAACTGTGCTAAACACTGAAAATGTATTTGCGATAACACTGGTTCTCCAGTAGAGGACAGTAAAAGTCCATTTCTGTAATCAACATGCATTAGTGGCATAAAAACATTTTTATCTATGACAGGGAATAACAAGTGGAAGAATGTGTTCTTTACATACACTATATTCAGAATCTACAATCTTGGTAAATACTGAAAAGCTTACAATACCAAAATATCTCATTTTGCTAAAAATATTTTTGCAAATGTAAATATAAAGCTGTATGTACATGCTTTAGTATACTTAGCTAGATAGACAGATAGTTAGATCTTTAATATATGTAATAGAATTCCATTTTTAAATAAATTAACAGCCCAGCTTACAAATGAATGTCATCATGTGGGTTTCATACATTTGCACTCAAGTATATTTTGCTTATAAATGAAAATAGGTAATGTGGAACTTCAGTAGGAGATTTATTACTGTAAATCAAGAATAATAATTCATTAATCCATTTTCTTAACTTGCTTTATGTATTACAGGGTTTAAGTAGCTATAGCCTCTCCCAACTGCTTTGGGCATGAGGTAGCAATGAACCTTGGATGGAAAGTAAACCTAATGCAGGGTGGTCTCTTTCATGCTGGGTTACCAATTAGCCTAATGTCTTTAAAATGGAGGAAAACGTGAAACCCCATGCGAGCATGCATAGTCCCCACAAGCAGTGACCAATAAGCATTGTGTAAATAAATAATGATCACTTGACGGTACTTTGGTTTTGAAGCAGTGCGTATTTAGAACCTTTTTCAGTTAATTAATAAATAGGTTCTACAGTATTAAACAATTCAATGTGCTCAAACCTGTACTTCAGTATTTGTATTTCTGTACAGAAACATGTGATCAGATACAATCTTCTTTAGCTTTTCATGCTTTTGTAAAGATGTGTACTAATCATCCAAACAATATATTATTTAATTAAAAATACATATAATACATTTGGGTGGAGCATGTGTTTTTATATGTGTAATTGTCTTTTGTTGTAGCACAGATCTGTTTTAGGGTACATCAATTGGGGTACAATGGTTGAAAGAATAAGGAAAAAATATGCACACTAACAGTGGTGACATAAGTAAGCATTGCAATACTGGAGGAGGGCAGGATGCACTGCCAGTGGTATCTGTGTATCAAAAAGGCAAGAGAAATGAAAAATATTGCTAGAGTGCAGAAGGCCTAATGTGTCTGGGTTGCTGAGATATTGGGAGACTACAGACAGTGGACAGAAAAGGTAAAAGGCTATCCACCTGACAGCGCACATCATATAACTGTAACCTCCAAAACGGGATGAATTCATCCTTTTATCAGAGAGAACTGGCAGGTCTGGCAGGAGGCTGGTTGTTGAAGAACTCATTTTAAATTAACACCTGGGATCCAATGTTTAATTCTCTTCATAATTTTCAGCAATTCAACCAGGTCACCTCTTAATTTCTGTTTGCTTGAACATCAAAAGTTTAACTGTATCACTGTTCACAGCTCAAGGTTCAAAGTCCTGGAATCAGCCAAGTTATGTATTCTTTGGACTTTCCCAAGTGCTGCTATGACTTTTTAGGTATATTCACAGATAATTCAAAAACAACCTTCTGCAATATCCACATATAGTATGTCTGTCTGTCTGTTAGTTTGTCTTTCCACATGAAACAACTTGGTTCCGATTTTGTTGACATTAGGCACATCTGTTCTTTAAGAATCAATTTAGTTTTTGTTGAGTTATCTTGAATACAGCATGCTATATCCTTTTTTTTATCAATTTCAAAATTTCCAATTGATAAGCATTGGCAAGTTTGTGAACTTGCCTATCTCAAAACCGAGAAACATTTGGTGCAGCTTCCCCTATAGATCATTTTAGTATGTCAATTTTATATTGAGAAGCAGTTACTAAAAACTGTGTGTTTATATATATTGTCACGCACAATCGCATCGGGAGCAGTTGAAGGACCTAATGCGCAGCGTGATGAGACCCGTCAGGGGACGAAGACAGCATACTAACCTCTCTCTCCCTTTTTTCCTCAGAAAAGACAAAGCGACGACGCCATAACACCGCCCAGAGTAAACGACAGTCTCCACTTCTGGGTTCCTTTCTTCCCTCTGGTCTCCCAAAGATGATGTCACACTCGCATCCGCCATTATGCCTTCCCAGCAGCCATCACGTTTAATTTCCGGTCCACCGCTTTATATTGTCCCTCCAAATTCGTCATCTTTGTCTTTGTTTTGTTCTTTTTTGTTACAGTATATGGGGCGTAAAAACCCCAAACCTTGATACGATTCTGTCTCTTATTTTACAGTGGCATAGTCAGCAGGATAAACAGTCCGAAAAGATGACCGAAGGACAAGACCTGAACACGGTCCTGAACACACTGGCCAATGAACTACAGGCACTGAAGGTAGAGCACGCTACCACAAAGGCGGAGTTTACAGACGTACGAAGACGACTGGCCGCGGCAGAAACGGTAAAGCCGGAGCCCGCTCAGCCGCCGCCTCCTCCTATTTTGCCTCTTTCCGAAGCAGACGACATCGAATCTTATTTAGCCATATTTGAGAGGACGACCACCCGCAATCAGTGGCCGCGTGCGGAGTGGGCCACTATTTTGGCCCCGTACTTGAAGGGTCTGGTGCAGCAGGCCTATCACAGCCTCCCCAAGGAGGGAGCCGTCCAGTACACCCTCCTGAAGGACGAAATTGTTAAGTGCTACGGCGTAATCTACGACCAGCAGGCGAGGGAGTGGCGGCATTGGCAGTTCGACCCCAACGGGCCTCCTAGGGCGCAGGCCTTCGAATTTTGGGGCAAAATCGGACGCTGGCTACAGGCAGATGTGAACGACGCTCGACGAGTGGTTGAGCTTGTGGTGTGTGAGGCCTTTTTATACACCATGCTGGAGTATCTCGGCCAGCAGGTCCAGAGATATCCCTTTTCGAACATGGATGGCCTTCAGGAAGTACTCGAGTGCCAGCTGGCGGTGAACCGATTCGCGGAGGCAGAGAAGCCAGCTCTCGGGGCCCGACAGGGATGTGCGGCCATACCAGAGGCCACCTGCCGCGGTCCAGAGGCTCCGGCTAAACCGCGCGACAGAGCCCTCGCGGCGCTGTTTCAAGTGTAGTGAGGTGGGGCATATTGTCAGCTCCTGCCCCCTGAATCATGAGCTGATGGACTGCATGCGGGGTGAGAGGTATTGTGCTCTGTTGAATCCCTTGGCGGTAAAAAACACGGGAATGGTGTTAATATGCCCAGAGGGGACTGAGCGGTCTCATGGTCTGGAATCCCTACAGATTTTATTTTTTTCTCCAGCCGCCTGGAGTTTTTTTTGTTTTTTCTGTCCCCCCTGGCCATTGGACCTTACTTATTCTATGTTAACTAATGTTGACTTATTTTGTTTTCTTATTGTGTCTTTTATTTTTCTATTCATTATTATGTAACGCACTTTGAGCTACTGTGTGTATGAAAATGTGCTATATAAATAAATGTTGTTGTTGTTGTTAATTAATGGACACTCGGTGGTTGCATTGTTTGACTCCGGGAGTAACATCACCATTGTTGCTCGCCGTTATGTTCTGCCATGACAGTGGGCTGCCCCAAATACGAAAGTTACTTGTATACATGGGAAGACCAAGTCATATAGGTCCGCATATTGCTACATAACCTGGAAAGGGGAGCCTAAGAAAATGTTTGTCGCTGTGTTGCCCAAACCACCCTTTCCAGTTATACTAGGACATGACTGGTTGGAAAAAAAATGCGGTGGAGCTGTCACCATTCCAGAAGACAGGTTGGGTCTGATCATGGAGGGACAGGGTCCCCTCCCAGCTGCTCCCACGGCGTGTATGTCTGCGACTGTTGATGACATAGGGGACTCGTCCTCACAGCCAGACCTCCTCCCGGACATGCAAGCTGAGGAGGAAACGGAAGAGGAAGACGTGGGCCCCGATTGCCCGGAATGCGATTGTATCTGCAAACAACGTCTTTTAGCTGATTCCACACCACCGGGACACCACTTTGTCTTAGAAAATGAATTGTTGTATCGAGTGGCGGAACATGAAGGTGAGGTTCGGAAGTTGTTGCTAGTCCCGCGGACCTACCAGCGGCAAGTGTGTGAACTAGCGCATGCCCACCTCCTTGGCGCCCACCTAGGGGCCGAGAAAACACTGGAGAGGATTAAACTCCGATTTTATTGGCCTGGGATTAACAAGGAGGTCAGGTGCTTCTGTCAGTCTTACCCATTCGCCAGTTGCGCCAGATTTCCAGAAGGGACCGTGCTCCTCTCATCCCAATTCCCCTCATCGATGTGCCATTTGAAAGGATCGGGATCGATCTTGTAGGACCCCTGGAACCTTCAAACTGAGGCCATAAATAAATCTTAGTCATGGTCGATTATGCCACTCGATACCCTGAAGCAGTCCCCCTGTGCACTGCCAATTCGAAGAACATTGCACAGAAACTAGTAACCCTCTTAGCCCGGGTGGGTATTCCTAAAGAAGTCCTCATAGACCAAGGTATCCCCTTCACTTCGGATACGTTCAGGGAGGTGGCCAAGTTGGCAGTAAGCAGGTGGAATGTTTTAATCAGTCCCTGAAACAGATGCTTCGCAAGGTAGTCAGCGCGGACGGTCGGAACTGGGACCAACTTTTACCCCTAGTGCTTTTCGCTTACCGGGAGGTGCCTCAAGCCTCCACTGGTTTTTCCCCTTTTGAGCTGCTGTATGGGCGCCAACCCCGGGGTATTTTGGATGTATTAAAAGAAGGCTGGGATGGAGAGGCGCTTCCCTCCGTTAGTATTCTAGAACAAATCACACAGTTACGCTATAAGCTAGAAAAAATCAGACCCATACTAAAAGAACACATGTCCAATGCTCAAGCAGCGCAGGCCCGCAACTACGACCGGAACATGTCCATCCTGGAATTTCAACCAGGGGATCGCCTAATGGTGCTCGTGCCCACTTCCCACCCCAAAGTGTTGGCCCATTGGCGTATGAGGTAAAGGAGTGGAAAGGGCTTGTGGACTCTTTGGTGCTTCAGCCGAATCGACCGAGCAAGAGGGTCTATCATGTGAACTTGCTAAAACTCTGGAGGGACCGGGAAGAGCGGCCCCTCCCCGGGCCGACCCTCTCCCTTTTCTAGGAAAAAGACGCTCTTAACCTTGGTCCCAATTTGAGTCCCCAACAGCGACAGGAGCTCCTTGGAGCAATCCGGTCAATCCCGGAAGTGGTCAGCGAGACACCTGGGCCACAGGCAGACGTGAACGACGCTCGACGACGTTGTGACCGACCCGGGGGTTGTAGTCAGGGAAAGACCCTATCGCATCCCAGAGGTGAAACATACAGAGGTGGAGCTAGAGGTACAGTGAATGCTGGACCTGGACATCATTGAGGAGAGTCATAGCCCCTGGTCCAGTCCGATCATCCTTATTTCTAAGCTGGATGGCTCCTGGAGATTCTGTAACGACTTCAGACGTCTCAATCAGGTCTCCAGGTTTGACGCCTACCCCATGCCCCGTATAGACAAGCTACTCGAAATGTTGGGGATGGCCCATTATCTGACTACCATGGATATGACTAAAGGGTACTGGCAAATTCCCTTAGCATCCGTAAAAGAAAAAACGGCCTTCAGCACCCCTAGCAGACACTGGGAATACAAGGTCTTCCCATTTGGTCTGCACGGTGCACCAGCAACCTTTCAGCATCTGGTAGACAGAGTGCTACGGCCCCACCAGTCCTATTGTGCCACCTACCTAGATGACGTGGTCATTTTTTCCGGCACCTGGGAAGAGCATGTATTACAGTTTTATGCGGTCCTCCTGACGCTAGGGAAAGCCGTCCTCCGCATCAACCCTCGTAAATGCTATTTTGGTTTGAGCGAGGCCAAGTATTTAGGCTACCTGGTAGGGGGAGGGATGGTAAAACCACAGTGTAGTAAAGTTAAAGCCATCTTAGAATGGCCCCGTCCGGCGGTCAAGAAGCAGGTGCAAGCCTTCTTGGGACTTGCCGGGTATTATTGTCGGTTTGTACCTCGGTTTTCAGAGAGGGCAGCACCCTTAAAGGAGCTGACAAAGAAACGGGCTCCCTTTCAAGTGGTGTGGAATAGCGAGGTGGAACGGGCATTCAGTGACTTAAAAAGGGCCCTAAGTTCAGCACCTGTTTTGAGAACACCTGAATTTTCACGTCCTTTTCTCCTCCAGACCGATGCTTCGGACACAGGTCTCGGCTCCGTGTTGAGCCAGAGCATCGATGTTGTCGAACATCCTGTCATGTACCTGAGCTGGAAACTGCTGGACCAGGAGACCAAATATGCGGCGGTCGAGCGGGAAGCCTTGGCCATTAAGTGGGCGGTAACGTATCTAAAGTATTATCTCCTGGGTCGGGAATTCACTTTGGCAACGGACCATGCCGCTTTATAGTGGATGGCCCTACATCGGGAATCGAATCCCTGGGTCATGAGATGGTTTTTGGACTTACAGCCCTACAAATTTACTGTCACTTATCGTTGAGGTGGCCTGCAGGCCAATGCTGATGCTCTCTTCAGGGTCCATGACCTCTCGGTTCGGTCTATCCGACCCGATGGGTCTGGGCTGAGGGGGGGTCATGTCACGCACGAACACATCGGGAGCAGTTGAAGGACCTGACGCACAGCGCGATGAGACCCGTCAGGGGACGAAGACATTGTACCAACCTCTCTCTCCCTTTTTTCCTCAGAAAAGACGAAGCAACGCTGCCATAACACCGCCCAGAGTAAATGACAGTCTCCACTTCCGGGTTCCTTTCTTCCCTCTGGTCACCCCAAGAATATGTCACAATCCCATCCACCATCACGCCTTCCCATCAGCCATCACGTTTAATTTCCGGTCCACCCCTTTATATTGTCCCTCCAAATCCACCATTTTTGTCTTTGTTAAGCTCTTGCAAGTTTTGTTTGAGAAGAAGACCTGTTTTGTTCTTTTTTGTTACAGTATACGGGGCGTAAAAACACCAAACCTTGATACGATTCTGTCTCTTATTTTACTATATATATATATATATATATATATATATATATATATATATATATATATATATATATATATATATATATATATATATATATATTATATACTAGACCTTACCAGCTCCGGCCCCTTTGACGCCACGTCCGGGCTCGATCCAATGAATGAAAAACACATGCCCGATCCTTATGACCTCACTTCCTGTCTTCCCCTTTAAAAGCCTGCCCCTTTTCCCTTTTCCCTCAGTCTTGTTCTGGACTCAGTAGTATGCACTTCAGTGCTGTTTATCTGATAAAAACAACTTTTGCAGCCGGGATACCATATTATACAGGTGGCTGCCCCAAACCTTTATCTGTTCATGTCTCGTTTTTGTGACTCTATATATATATATATATATATATACACTAGCAAAATACCAGCGCTTCGCAGGAGAAGTAGTGTGTTAAAGAAGTAATGAAAAAGAAAAGGAAACATTTTAATAATAACGTAACATGATTGACAATGTAATTGTTTTGTCATTGTCATGAGTGTTGCTGGCATATATATATATATATATATATATATACACACAAACGCATATAAACATATATATACATATACATATATATGCATATATACAGCACCCTCCACAATTATTGCCACCCCTGGTTAAGATATGTTTTTAACATTCTAATAAATTCTTTTTTTTTCCCCAAAAATATAGGCTCACAACACAAAAAAGAGATACATCCAACCTTTAATTGAAGTACATTTATTCATTGGGAAAATAAATCCCACATTAAAAAATACATTTTTTAAATGAAATCATGTGTGCCACAATTATTGGCACCCCTGCTGTTAATCTTTCGTACAACTCCCTATTGCCAACAAGACAGGACTTAATCTTCTTCTATAACATTTCACAAGGTTGGACAATACAGAGACATGGATTTTTGACCATTCCTTTTTGCGCAATTTTTCTAGATTGTCCATTGTCCTGGATCCTCTCCTCTTCAGCACAACCCACAGGTTTTCAATGGGTTTGAGGTCTGGGGACTGAGATGGCCATGGAAGGAGCTTGATTTTGTGTCTGCTGAGCCAGTTTTTTGTAGATTTTGCCATATGTTTAAGGTCATTTTCATGCTGGAAGACCTATTGACGACCCATCTTCAGCTTTCTGGCAGAGGCATCCAAATTTTGATTCAAAATGTCCTGATATTTCAAGCCATACAGCACCACATATCCTCCACCATACTTTACAGTGGGCATGAGGTGCTTTTCCTCATACTCATTCTTGGATTCACGCCAGACCCACTTAGAATATTTGTTGCCAAAAAGCTCAATTTTAGCCTCATCTGACCAAAGCACACGGTCCCAGCTGAAGCCCCAATACCGCTTAGCAAACTCCAGATGTTTACATTTGTGATTGTAGGTGAGAAAATGCTTTTTCCTTGCATGTCTCCCAAACAGCTTGTTGGCATGGAGATAGCGTCTTATGGTTGTCATGGAGACTTTGTGACCCCCAAGATACAATTCTTTGGTGCAGTTCTCTAACAGTGAGATCTGGGGAATGTTTTACTTCTCTTACCATCCTCCTCACTGTGCGTGGTGGCAAGATAAACTTGGGTCCTCATCCAGCCTTGTTTGTCACTGTTCCTGTCATTTTACACTTCTTTATTATTCCTCCGACTGTAGATACAGGTGGGTTTAGGCGAGGAGATATTTTCTTGTAGCCATTACCAGACTTATGAAGGTCGACGCACATCTACCTTACTTGAACAGCATGTTCTCTTGTCTTTCCCATGTTGAAGAGTGGCTAAGAGCAATAGGACTGTGTCACGTAATAAGTATACCCCAGGGACACAGGAAGTCATTAATTACTATTTAAAAGTTCCAATTTACTCTGATCAACTTTAAAAAATAAACTAGAAATTACAAAAATACTTCAATTACATTTATTTTATAGGAATTGTTAGGGGTGCCAATAATTGTGGCATGATTTCATGTAAAATATGTATTTCTTAATGTGGGATTTTTTTTCCCAATTAATAAATGGACTTCAATTAAAGGTTGGATTTTTCTCTTTTTTGTGTTGTGAGCCTATATTTTTTTGGGGAAAAAAAAATAATTTATTGGAAGCTTAAGAACACATTTTAACCAAGGGTGCCAATAATTGTGGAGGGCACTGTATACATATACATATACATATATATTTACATATACATACATATACATATATATATATATATATACATACTGTATATAGCAAAATACCTGCGCTTTGCAGCGGAGTAGTGTGTTAAAGAAGTAATGAAAAAGAAAAGGAAACATTTTGAAAATAATGTAACATGATTGTCAATGTAATCAATGTAATTGTTTTGTCACTGTTATGAGTGTTGCTGTTATATATATATATATAACTATGTCCAGAATATTGTCAATTAGCACAACTGATATTTCTTTGAAAAACCTGGTTGGTATTGGGTCAAGGACGCAGGTGGAGGGTTTCAGTTGAGAGATTATACTATGTAATTCAGGTAAATCTATCCTGGTGAAAGCATTTAATTTGTTTATAATGGAGTACCGGGGCTTTGGAGGTTCTGCAGTGTTGGGGAGATATACTATGTTATCTCTAATATCATTAATTTTTTGATTGAAAAATACAGCAATGTTCTCACAGATTTCACTGGAAGTATTCTGGGGGAATTCCTTTGTGTTACCTGGGTTTAACAGACGATCAATTGTAGAAAATAAGACTCTGGGATTACTAGCATTGTTATTTATAATATTAGAGAAATAGCAGCGCCTCTCAAGACGGACAGTATTATTGTATTCTGTTATTTTAGCCTTCAATATCTCATAATGGATAGTTAGATTAGTTTTCCTCCATTTACGCTCAGCTCTACGACATGTTCTTTTTAAATCAGACACTCTTTGGGTCTTCCATGGAATAACAATACTAGAAGGTGCAACTATGTCAACAGCAGTTCTTACTTTAGAATTAAAGTTTTCCACTATTTACATTATCCTCGCTATTATAGTTGGCATTATAAACGGACTGATTGCTTAGAATAGTTGTAAGCTTTAAAGCTGCTGATGAGTCAAAGACGCGTTTTTTAACAAAATGCTTCTCATTAGTGTTTTCTATCTTTATTTCAATATTAATTTATAATATTAGACTTATAATGCAATCACTAAGTCTAACGTATGACCTACTTTATGTGTAGGCTGATTAACGAGCTGTCTCAAATCAAAAGAGTCCAGGAGGTTCATGAATTCCTTTACCTTTTGGTCACACTGATTGTCGACATGAAAGTTAAAGTCACTGACTATTAAGAGTGCGTCATAGTTTGTAACTAAAATTGACATTAAGTCAGAGAATTCCTCAAAAAAAGACGCGTTAAATTTAGGAGGTCTATACACAGATAATACTAGAACATGAGAATCTCCATGAATAACAACGGCGAGATACTCAAAGGTCTTAAATTTACCAAAACTAACATCTTTACATTTTAACCGGCTCGAGTAAATGTTTGCCAATCCGCCCCCCTTTTTCCCCTGGCGGTCTGCACGAGTAAAACTGTAATCCGGAGGCGCAGATTCGATTAAAACAGCCGCGCCATTTGAGTTAAGCCATGTTTCATTTAGTGCAATAAAATCAATCTTTTAAATATGACTTCATTATTACTATATGAAAGTGTTTATCATTATTGTAGTTTTAAAAGATGTCAATGGAACTGAAACAAGAAAGTGCATTGTCCTTTGTACTTAAGCAGAAAGAAAGAAAGGTTTTGTTCACTAGCCATGACTATTGTTATTGTTGAATGAGAGCTTTGAAATCAGAAAACTTTATTTTTTCATTGTTTTTATTAATTACATTTTTTGAAGAACACATATCTCAAACACGTTTATCTTTGCCATTTCACTAAAATAATACAGACACACATTTATGAATTGCATGCAGAGTTGTATTAAATAAAAAGAAATGCAAATTCAGAGAATCATCAAGCTACTTTTCACTTGCTGACTTTTGATGTTTACCGATCTCTGGTGACCACACCTTAACATAAAACAATGGTCTGCAATATATTAAGCTTTTTCCCAGCTAATATTTCATAAGCTTCACTTAAGTTTACCAGTGTGGATTTGCTGTCTGCAAGGACAGCTTAGTCCTAATTGTCTTAAATGATCTAATGTGAAGAAAATTAGTTGCAATATTCCCCAAGCTGTTTTGGTAGTATAATGTTGTCTTGATGCAGTATGTCTTATTACGTACTTGTGTGTATTCATTTAAAGTAGAGTGTAGATCCTGCACAATATAATTAGCTATAGTTCAGATGTAATTATCTGTAATAACCACAATGAATTGGGAAGCCAGTTCATCATATAGGAATGGCTCAGGGGTCAGTTGACATCTCTTTTTTATAACACTGACCATTATCTTTTAAATGATTAACCCCAAGCCAGTTGATAAGAAGAACCTTAATTATGCTTTATTCTGGTTTTCTATAATACTTACACATGTTTCTTCAAATTATGCCTAGCCATTCTAGAATTATTGAAGTAATTTGTTAAAATAATTTAATAAACACAAACATGTACGCCACATTTTAGCATTGTTACTGCAATACGTGGTAACACTTTTAATTATCTTTATTAAAGTAAATTCTTTAGATGAAAACACAAACAAACCACAAGTTTTACTTACAAAAATACCTAAACTATGAAATAAGGAATCACAACTCTCAGGCACAAATACTAATACTAGTACAAATTAGTTTAATGATTTCCTTAAATCAGGCCCCACCTGTCCCGTAGACCCATTTACACATAAATACTTCAAATTTTAGTTATAGCAAAAGAACATCATATACTCAGCACATTTCACAAATCTGGTAAGCATTGAACAAAAGGGTGTGTGTAGCGTCCAAAATAAGTCACAAAGTAGGCAACAAGGGACATGTCCCAAGCCAGCTAGTCCCCAAACTGCTACCTGCAGGATTTGGCCCTGACATGCATAAAAGTTCAAAATACAAAGACAGTCCCAGAAATATATCAAAATACTTTCTTTTGTTTATTTTTGCATGCATTTGGATTGTGTTATGTTATTGGATTGTCGTTATTTTTTAATTTCACTTTTATTTTAACAAAGTTAATAATTTTTCATGTTTTAATGCAGTGTCACTTTATTTTCTAATAGGTGCCACTACTGTAAGTGCCTGTTGTTGTCACATGATGATGAGTTGCTAAGGGGCATTACTAAGGGACAGTATTTATTCTAGCTCCATGTGTTACACTTTGTCCAAGATTATAGACATTATGAAAAAATCTTAGCGTGTCCTTTTCATTTTTGTTCTTCTTTCATTCTAGATGTTTTACTATTATTCTAGCATTTTGTACATTGGTATTTGGTATCCTGATCTCCAGGTTTCGACTTCTGGACTGATTTTTGAGCTATATTTTACCTCCTGCTCCCTTCCCTCACTGCCCTTATGGCCTGTCATATTTTTTCATTTTGTGGCAGATCAAAAATAACTACAATATTCATTCCTTCTATTGTATATTTAATTCATGTTGGGTATACAAATATTTAACAGTTCAAACTCTATTAGCAGTACTGTGAATTAGTTACTAGAAAAAATACTTTTAAAGAGTAAAATACTTTCTAGCAGTGATGCACAGATGGTAAAACCCATACCATATTAGAAAGCTGGAGAAAAGCAATGTTTAAGAAAATTAAACAACAAATGGAATAATATTATACAATTAGTTATTTCTAATGGAATAATATTATGCAGTAAATGTAGTTGCACTGCTACTAAATGGCACACTCTAACAACCAAAAGATTTTCTAACGTAGGCCCTTTATGATTTACCATTGGGCAGACTGCTCTGGAGCACAAAGCTTTAAATGTATAGTGTAACACTCTCATGACCTACCAATAAAATCTATCATATTCTGTAATCTCAAGCTTAGGTGGTGTCATTAATGGCATAAATGAGCAGAGAACTGGCTTTTGTAACAGTCTACACAGCCTTCGATCAAGGATTTTGGACTTGGGTAGTATGAAATAATACTTAGCTCTTTAATGCCATAAGTGGGCACTTTGTAACCAGTAATTGGCTAAACATTTTGAGAGTTACTAAGTTTTTTCCTTCCCCTGTAGGGCCACTGATTTTTATATGTTTGGTATATAAGCACCTAAGGGCTGCTTAGACCTTTTGCTTTCAGACTCACTGATTGCAGTAATTACTTTAAGTTTCATGCCCATTAAGATGCAGTGTAAATGCTATTCATGGTTACATTACTCATTTTAGTATATGATGTGAACACCTAGTGATTTCTTCTTGCCTTTAGAGTATTTGGCATGTATGTATTCTTGGAGTCTTGTTGTTGCTTACATCACCTGTAAAACTATTTTTAAGAGTTTTCTTTTATGGTAATTAAGATGAACTCAGTGTGACATGCTAAAACACAGGAGGTTGGCTCCTACTTTATTATCCAAAGCCAAATTGGACAATCTTCCCACTTAAAAATGTTTATATTTAACTGGAATTCACCTGGGAATCAGTGACTGTTATATGAAAAATATTTAGGTTAATCTGCTGCTACTCGTGAAGTCTGCTGATAAATGTTGTCTGCCTACTTGAAAGAAGTAATTTGCACAATAGTGTGCACGCAATAATGCATAACTGCTGGGCTGACAGTGAATAAAAGTGATCTCACTGCCTTGCAGAACAGTTTGACTTTCTGGCAGTCTTTGGGGCTAGTCCTCCATAAACACCACCTATTGGTGCACAGAGCTCGGTAATGTCATAATGTCATAATGTGTGCCATGTCGCAAATGTTAATGTCATAATATGTTATATTTTGAATATAAAGAATTCAAAAGAGTAGCAACTGGAAACTTTGTTTAAAGGCAGGGTGTTAGAAAGTTAGTTATATGGACAAGCAGGTTTATTATTTAATAGGTTGAAATTAAGTCATAAATACGTTGACAATCTGGTGTAACACAGTAAAAAATAAAGGATCATTAATATTAGAGGAAGCAAAGGATAACAATGGAAAAAAATACTTAAGTAAAAATATGCTAGGCTTCTAGAAAATATATACTCGTTAAATTGAAACATAAACACAGAGCACAAGGAGAATAGAGAGAGAACACTGCTCATTGATACACACACTAAATGGCCACTTCATTTGACAATAATTGTCAGTTGGATTTTCAAACTACCTGTAAAATAGCCTCAGTTTGTGTGGTAACAGTTTAAGTAAGGCATCAAACATATGGACAATGATGATGGCCCATGTCTTTTCCACTGAGTCCCATGGGGTGGCAAATTAGCTAGTAGTGAAGCTCAACTTCCCATTGCTTGTTCCTTCTCCTCTCAGAGGTTCTCAGCTGGATTAAGCGCTAGTGTTAAATGAAATGTCAAATACATGGAGTCTTATCCTGCACAAAAAGACCAGTCACAGATAGGTACAGTACAATGATTACATTAACAGAATGCAACTAATAGGAAACAATGTTCAGGAATCCTGTGGCACTGGAATGTCATACAAGGGAATTGACTGCATGCCTGAAAAGCACGTCCTATGTCATTATACCATTCTTTCACCTGCACTTTTAATACTCCTAACTGGATAAATCCTAAGACTCACAAGGTCAGACTCATGAACACTCATAAAGCTGAGGCTTTAAACTTTGAACCCAACCCCAGCTGCCTGGCAAGACCCGTGTATTGTGGGTCAGTGGTTCGGATTATGCGGACAGAGTGAAATTAGACGGGCTTATAAAGTTTGTCTTAAATGTGAAAGTCTGATAAATTTGATTATTGACTCTTCCTCAATCTTTCCAGAACTTCAAAAGCCTTTCCTCTTTCAAGTCCAATCTTAAGATATATTTATTCACCCAATATTACAATTCCTTAATTAAGATCTAACAGTTTATATTCCTTTTTTGCCTGTATATTTCTGATGTTATTATGAAGTTATTTATACTCTGTGGTTGTATTGTGCTATTGAAATATTTTGGATTTCTATTTACCTATTTGTTGATTCTTATTGGTAAATGACCTTGGGTTTTAAAATAAGGCACTGCAGAAATAAATTGTATTATTATTTTAGTGTATTGCAATTATATTTATACGATTTTATTATATTAAATAATCAAAAATTAATACATGAACACACTTTTTTTGACATCTAAACTAATATTTACACACATTATACAACCGTATATAGTATATTGTATATTGAAAGTAAGTCATGGTCATTCACAAAATTAAAATCCAGGGCATTCTAAGAATGCTGAAAGAAAAAGTCAAAGCAATAATTAAATTTAATATTTGTTTTAGGGAATGTAAAGTATATACAAATTCAGTTACCAAAAATATGGTAGCAGACCTGTGACCTATATTAAGCTTCATATGAAAACTATATCAAGCACTGCCTCTGTTTTCAACATGAATAAAGAAGAAAAAACATTTAAACCAGAATACCAAATCCAACTCAAACCACAATCAGAGTCGAAATGTGTTTACAGTTCAGAGTCCCAGTCAATGTTACTTAAAAGTTTTAAAGAATCACTATTCTAAGCTTACAGCTAATTTTATATATATTACAGGCACTTATTGTGTGGTGATTGGTTATGTGGAGAAAGAAAATGGAAGGACAGGAATTGGGTGTTGGTACTTTGACAGAGACAGTATTGCTCCAATAAATGATTCCATTCAGGGTCATACGCGTCCCAGCAAGCATCTTATGGGAGGCAGAATCAATCCCTGTATGGGTCACCAGCTCATCGCTACCGCTGTGCCACTGTGCCCCCACATTTTTAATACATGCTTTAATGCATTTCATCATGAAAATGATATCAAGCATTTTAAAATGTTCATAGAGCTGTAATATCATGATATAATTTATTCTGTGTGGTGATCACTGACTGTGTGCTCCTGCCGGCATTAAAAAAGTCTTTTTAAGAAGCACATAGAGATTAACGACTGGGTCAGAGAACACACAGAACTTGCTAACATGCTACTGTAGTTATGATGGGGTTTGAGAAACTCTAGTAAATTATACAGTAATTTTAAAATGAAGTTTACAATGTTATATCTTAATGACAAAGTAAACTACAAGATTAAAGTGGAAACTTCAAGATTAAAGGTGAGAGTTTGACTTTTTTATCCTTTATAGAATTTATTAAAAGCATGTAATGTTCCATACAATAAAGTCAACCTTAATAAAACTAAATTCAATTCAACTCCCACCGATGAGAAAGTGAGGATGGCCAACAGCTGGTGTAAAACTTTGAGAGTAGTAAAGAGGGTAGGAAGTCCTTCACCCAATATAAATGCTTATTCTAAAATGTTATTGATTAGATCCTGCCTGGTTTTAAAAAAGTTTTGAACATATCCTCTATGTAAGAAATAGATTTTTTCCAATTTCAAATAGTATATAATATCAGTTACTCACTGACTTAAAAGAGGTGGGCTAGGATTTTTCCAGTTGAGCAAGATAAGTCTACATGCTAATAGTGAAGTAAAGGCAATTACAGTTTGTCTGTCCTTCTCCACTTTAAGCCCATCTGGGAGTACACCAAACACAGCTGTCAGTGGATTAGGAGTAATTGTGACACCCAGGCTGTCTGATAGGCATTTAAAAATGTTTGTCCAGAATGATGTTAATTTGGTACATGCCCAAAACATGTGGCCTAGTGAGGCTGGAGCTCGATTGCAACTAGTGCAGGTTGGATCTTGCCCTGGAAACATTTTGGACAAATGTAAATAAAATAGATGTGCTCAATAAAAGATTTTAAGTTTAATAATTGAATGCTTTGCCCATATGGAGCTAGAGTGTATTCTGTGCATGGCTGCCTTCCACTCCTTTTCTGAAATGTTGAGTAAGAGATCCTTTTCCTACTGTAATCTGGATCTTTAAAAGGAAGGGATTTTTAAATGGTTTTATATATTACAGAAATGCAGTCTGAGTATTTAAAACTGATCACTATTTCTTCTGGAATCGAAATAGATGGGAGGTAAGGAAAATTGGGAAGTTTCTAATTTGGAGATAGTAGAAAAATTGTGTTGATGGGAAGCTAAATTTGGAGTGTAATTGTTCATAGAATGCAAAGACATTATGTACAAATCTCTAAATGATTTGATCCCACACTTTTTCAGCCATTAAAAACTGTAAGTTTGTGAAGATGGAAAAAGATGATTATCATGTATAGGTACCACAGATAAAATACCTTGTAATTTTAGGAGTTTTCAAATTAGGAATGGATGCAAATATGTTTTTGGATGAAGTCTCTATCATCCACATTGGGTGTGTAGATATTTATCAAAATCACTTTACAATTAAATAAATTACCCATCACCATCACATATCGCCCTTCAGAATCTAATACTGCAAATGAAATTGTTCAATGAATTATGATTCAGACACATCTAGTTTTCTTTGTATAGCTGGATTGGAATATTTGGCCAGTCCAATATTTTTGCAACCGAAACTGATCCTTGTTGATTAAGTGAGTCTCCTATAAAAATACTATCTTGGTATTTAGACCTGTTAGGTGAGAGAATACTTTCTTCCTCTTTAATGATTGACACCTTTGACATTCCAGCTCACTAACTTTACTAACTTCACTTCACTAACTTTGGTCATAGAGAGATTGTTTCTGAACTTTTGTTGTCATTTTATAGTCTTAAATTAAGGTAGTACATTATTACATGAGATAGCTTTAACCTTAACTTCCAATATTGCCAATAGTTATGGCTAAGAAGCCTATTGTTATGTTGGCACTTATAATTGTGGGGATAAAAAGGACAGATCAGAAATAGCTTACTCTCTTTCTCTCCTCTCCCATACAATCCCCCCCCTTAGTCCTCTGACATTTCGAATTTAATCTCGACATGCACCTTTTTTTTGGAGCTGCGATTCGCCTCTTCACTTTTTTATTTCAGGCACTTTGTGACTTTCTGAACTTGAACTTTTTAGTGCCTCCACCATGCTGTACCACTGCTTAAATTTCCTTGTGTTGCTTATATCATTGGTTAAGCCACCAAATAGTATGTTTTTCTTTGCCTACACTTCACTGAGCAGGGCCTCCATTTCGCATTCACTGAAAATGTTTTCTTTTACATTGTTTTTTTATAAAACATTGAATGGAAGGGGCAGTTTATATTGATTTGCATATTCAAACAGGCATAATTCTGGGAGGAGTGTGCATATGTATTAAAATTCACGTTGATGGACCTTTATAATGGGAAAGTGCGTAGAATCTTGCTTACACACAGATTTATCCATCTGAATTTTTTGTGTATGCACATTTCTGTTTTTTTCCATAACACGTTTTAGTATGAAAATCTACATGAGACGTTATACAAGAGGCCTTAGGAGTCTCCTCCAGAAAGCGGGATTAATGTGAAATTTGGTTAAGAAAAATCAGAATTCACAGAAATCGGACCATTTCCAACCTAGAAAACCTGGATTTAGTCAAACCTGAATTTCTGCAATACATTAAGCCAGAATTACATGTTCTGTAAGGCCAAAGATGAAAATAACTCACTAATCCTGCTTTTTTGAATGGGCTCAGGATCTTCCTGTTCCAGAAAGAAAGGTTTGACAAAATCCTGCTCAGTCACTGGATCAACCAGTGTTCTGTAACTAACCTTCAAATAGCAGCTTAATGTGAAGGATTAATTAAAAAGCATATGACCTAATCATAAGATCAAAGTCAGTAAATGTCCTGTCAGAAATCCTGATCCCAGCAGCTCTAGAAGTAGAAAAAAACTGAAGAAATGTGAAAATATGAATATGAATGTTTTGAACATACAATTTTTACAGAAACACTACTCTGTCACCAAATTCTGCACAGAGAAATGTAACCAGACATGCTGGAATGTCTAGAGTTGAGTCTGCATGTATGTTTCAGAACACAACATGTTCATGTCATACATTGTAGGGTTTAGCTGACATTGATTCAAATCATAAGTATTTCCAGATATTTGATATGAATACTTATACTTGGAAACTTGCCAATAATGTTGTGCACCTCTTGTTTTGTTTGCATGAACGTTCTTCCTCTGTTTCATAGACTTGTAATCTGTGGTTGATAGACTGTTCAGTGTTCAACTCATAAGGATTTTTATATTATACTACAAATGCGTGTTAATCTGGATTTGCATGAGCTGAATGAAATCTGGTGTTCTGAAACCAGCTGATCTGCTGGTGTGAAATTGTCCTATAGTAAACCACAGTATAGTATCTTATTCGGAGATACAGGACTATATAATCTTACATGATGAGGTAATTGGGGCGAGTCACACCTGCATGTGAGGGTGCGATCATTCTCCATTGCTTAATTGGCTTCCTGCAGTGTGTGATTCAGCCACTGCACCCATGGAGCTGTATACATATGGACTGGCACAGGAGATTGAGAGAAAAATGGAAAAAAGACAAATAAAGGAAAGGCTTGGAAAGCGAGAGCAGCATCGGGGGTGAAAGAGAGAGCACAAGCCAGCCAGCTTAATGAGAAAGGTTAGCGTGGTCAGGGGTCCCATGTGGAGCAAAGGATTGGTGGTTGAGGGATAGATTGTGCCCATTGACAATGAGTAGGAGTGGGTTCAATCAAGGTGAAGTTCTTCCTAGGGATCTGAGGGATGACTACATGTGAAAGGAGGAAGACAGGAGGACAACTAACCCCGAGCAGATTGAAAAACCCCAGCGGAGGCAGCCGAGATGGGGATCGGTAGTGAAAGGACTGCGACTGCTGAAGTCTCTTCAGCTGAGAACACCTTGGGTGAGCTGGAGAGACTGTGAAGGAGCTATATTTTGCTGGTGTGGCCCCAATGTCTGCTGCAGGGTTTTACACTTGTGTTTTAGCCTTGTTTTAAACATTTGGATTTTTTTTTTACCTATTTCTGGATTATTTATTTATTGAAATTTCAGCACTACTATATTTATTTAGACACTGGTTTTGATTTTGGTTTTTAATAAAAGCACTTGCGCCTTTTTTTTTTTACCATCCCTTTGCTCAGTTTGGTTTGTCCCTATCTGCTAGTTCATCCGGTTACATTACCGACTGTGTTGGGTTCAAGAGGCTCCCAGAAGAGAAGTGGAAGCATGGAATAGGACTCGCACCATCGCATCTTGACATCACCAAAACTACATGAAAATAAATCCAATAAAGAAACATAAAAAAAGCCAAATGAATCAAAATAAATTCTTAACAATTTTAGGGTTATCATTTTGCTTTCAACCTTGTCATGCTCTTGAAATTTAGCTTGGCTCTGATTATAAGAAACGTTATTTTTGACAGAAATGCCTGGTCATGATTTAATTTTGCATTTTGATAGTAATGTTTGTTCAAAGTCTGCTGCTCAAAATATTAACACAGGTTTAACAACCTCAAAAGAATTGTTTCCCTCTGTTTTTAAAGGGCAATGATGTTGAACTCATCATAGGTAATTTCTTCAAATGTGATGTTTAAAAATAGTGAATTTGTCAGGAAAAGTTAAAGACTGTTCTGTGCTTCTTTACATGTGTTTATTTTGATAGGCAAATCAAGGTTCTTTAAGGAAAAATCAAAAACATATAAGTTACTCACATAATGTGCCTACAAAAAATAAATGTGAAATAGCTTGTTAATATTTTGTTTTACTCTTTTAAATTTTTAATTTAATTATTTAAAAAGTCTATGGGTACTTTAAAAACAGAATAGATTTTAAAAACTTGTATTTGCAATCTTTATTTTTCTCTTTATCATCACTTTAACATAAAAGGGCAAAAAAGTCTGGTCACTGGCAAAATAGGTAGTAGTAGCTAATAGAAGACAGCCTCCAAAAGTAAGTACAATACAATACAATACAATCTTAAGTAAGAATAACAAGTAGTTACGTGTGTGCAATCTTGGATTAATTAGACTGCTCTGGTGAACTTTAAATGGTTGTGGAAGTGCCATCACCATTACATGGTCCCAGTGTATTGTGGGATACATCATCATGGAGAAAAGGCAACACAAATTCTTTGAAAATGGCTGGAAAAGATGAGAAATACATTTTCACTTTTAAATCAAAGCACCTATTATAAAACTAATGACTGGAGTTAATTCTATGGATTTTAAAGCTAATATTTTAAGTCTACAGGAAACTCATACAAAATGTAATAAAAACTACCAATCGTAACAACATTACATTGCTGATGAAATATAATGAAAACAAGGAGAATAAAAGCTGTTATAAATTCCTTGAAGGAAATGATTCCTATGCCCTATCAAATAGAAACACATTTGACAAAAACTGATGACTTGGAAAAGTAGTCTAGAACAGGATTTTTCAACCTGTAGGGCGCACCCCCTGAGTGGGGCATGGACACATGTCAATGGGTTGCAAAGTTTGAGCAACAATTGAGTGTGAAATCTTATTTATCTTTGAAAGTCACTAATTCATTCTTCGGCCTCTTGTTTTGCGATAACTGGTGACTAATTGTTTGTGCGTACTGCTTCTAGCAAAGGACAAACAATTCTCGCACAGCTGCCATTGATTGCCTTGCAGTGTGCGATGTCGCACCATCCTGTTGAAACCAGGTTTCGTGAAGTTGTGGAAAATTGTTCAATGCAGGTGCAACCAGAGATTGCAACATCTCAACATTTCAAAAGTTCCCATTTTTCTGTGTCACCCTGTATATATATATATATATATATATATATATATATATATATATATATATATATATATATATATATATATACTGTAAATATATATACTGTAAATATATATATCAATGTTTATTGTTGATGTGCTGACTTAATTTTAAATGTGTTTAATTAAAGTGTTTTAATCTTTATCTGGTTCAATATATTTGGATACATTTATGAGATTTTATATTAATGAAACATAGAAATTCACGTATACCTTAGACAGAAGTTAGGATACTAATAAATAAGTCACTTCCCTTTGTAGTGCCCCCAAGTGGTTTCATATTTGGTGTAGCTGCTGTGCAATTGCAGTTGGAGAAGTTGATTTGGAGTTGATTCTGGCTTATGTACATTGGGAAGGGATAAAAACATCAAAATGAGTTTTAATTATTTTTTGTATTTATTGCTAAAATATCTACCAACAGACTTTGGCCTGCTGAAGATTTTAACCATTTTCTTATCCCAATATTCATTTGTTTATGCTCAGTAGTAATCAACTTAATTCAACCTACGACAAGTGACCACTGGCTTTAATCTCCAAAGGAATTCACCCTTTGGCTTGTTTTATTTTTATATGTGATGTTCACTGAGTGAAAATATATGCATGTGGCACCCGAGAGACAGTGGGTGTTTTAATCTGTTAATGCTATAATTCATTTTCTCAATTACATAGATAGTTCAGATGAGTTAATACTTGCAATTCATTATACACCCAGCTTTTCCTAATAATCAACATAATCCAACAGTCACTAAAAGTGTATAAAATACTCATTAGAAAGTAGACAGTATTCCTATTCATTACAGTGCAAATTTCACAGTATAGCACAGGTGCTATATAATACTGTACATATTGTGAGAGATCTCATGTCAGATCTGGAGAACATTTCCAAAAATAATGTGCCTCCAAAGAAATGCAGCATGGAGGAAATTTGCAGCATCCTTTCCAATGAGTAATCAGAAACACCAACTCTGCATTTTTTCCTGAGGATTAATATATAATTAAAAATTAACATAATTCTTATATTATGCAATATAAATATTTACAAATATCACTAGTCTTTTTTGTGGCACTAAGTTAAATATATTATATTCAGTATTACATTACACTTCAGTCCAAATAGAAATATAAAAAATAGTTTTGTTACTTTTTAATGGTGATTCAGATGGTGATCTTCTATCCTAGAATGATCCCTGTAATATTTCTGCAAAGAGCTATGATGAGGCAGAGATAGTACAACAGCCGATTAAACATCAGAATTGGAGGAAGGATAAGTAGTTTTCTTTTGATCCGGTAAAACTGTATGTGCTGATGGATGATCCTAACATAGCAAGAATTCCACACTTCAGGCAGTCAGATATGGAAGCACATATTTTTCCCAGGGCCACTATTAAAGACGTGGAAGGTATTATAAAAAGAAAAAAGTCTATTAAAACTGGCATATTAAAAGTCATTATTTGCACTGGTCTGAATGATTGTAACAAGGTTCATTCATTTAGAGATACTGATATGAAAAATAGATTTTTTTCTTTAATTAAAATAGTTAAAATCAAATTTCCGACAGCAAAAATCTTTTTTGCCAAAATACCTTATTCCAATGAAGAACAGTCTAAAGAACTTTGTGAAAGGGTAATACAGGTTAACCAGATTTTGGAGTTGCTTCTAGGTATTATTAAAATGGATCTTTGAGGCTTGGGTGATGTGGAATTGGAGACAGGAGATGAAGTGCATTGGGAGGCAGGCCAGGCATATAATATAGTGACTACTGACTGGAAACTTTAGAACTGTTGCAGGGGGCAAGTAAATTTTTACCTCCTCAAGATATTAATATCCTTAATTTGAGTAACAGTTTTAGGTTAACAGAATCAGATGTCACTTTATTACAAAGAGGCCTGACTTTTGTTCCCACCCATTTAGAAGTGGATATGGAAGAGCTTAGAAGGGATATATATAAATACCACCGGAGGTTAAAATTGCTGGACTTTTTGATTATGAGACGGATGATGTTCCGAGGATTTTTGTTACACCATCACACTGGGTTCCCAAGGATGAAAATGTTAGTCAGATTATCTTAGATTTGATTGAGAAAAACCAAAAAGATCTGGAGGTAATTAACAACTTTATATCACCATCGGATAATCTGACTAAGGCAGAGAGATATTCTTTGGAATATCTTAAGAAAAATAAAAGCATTATTATTAAACCTGCTGATAAGGGCTCCATGACGGCCATTTTAGGCAGGGCCCTATACATTCACGAAGCCCAGCGCCAGCTAAACGATCGACTTCACTATCGTCCCTTAAAAAAGTCTCTCCTAGAGAAGACTAAAAATAAAATGCTTAAAATATTGAATATTCCTCAGAAGGATGGATTCATAATGGCCAAGCTAAAAAAGTTTTTAGCTTGACCATTCAATCCTTCCATAAGAAAGTTTTATCTCCTTCCAAAAGTACACAAAGCATCTGAAAAATGGACAATTCCATTTCAGGTTCCTCCGGGTCGACCCATCGTATCTGATTGCTATTCGGAATCTTACAGGGTATCTGAATTTATCGATTATTTCTTAAATCCCCTTTGTCAAAAACACAACAGTTTCATCCGGGATATGTACCATTTTCTTCAGTTAATCAGTGGCAAAGTCTTTCCTGACAATTCCTTCATGTGTGCGATAGATGTAGAAGCTCTCTACACCAATATGATATTAGACTGGGGGTTAAAATCTGTTATAAACATCTTTACAAGGTTTCCGGGATCCAAAGAGGCCCAATAGACACTTGCTGGGTCTGCTTGAATTGAGTCTGAGGAATAATGATTTTGAATTTAATAGGTCTCTTTACCTTCAAAATTATGGAACGGCATGAGGAAGAAATATGCTCCCTCATATGTGAATATATACATGTCGGAGTGGGAGCAGAGGCCATTTACTAGATGTCGTAGGATTCCACTTCTATACTTAAGATTCTTGGATGACATCTTTGGTGTGTGGATGCATACGAGAGAGGAATTTGATAATTTTCTCCAGGTCCTTAATACCATCCCTCCAACAATCAGACTGACAGAGGAGACTAGCTATGAGATAGTAACCTTCTTAAATACGCAAGTATATTTCCAACAGATTTCACAAAATAAGAAAAAGCTCAGTTCAAAAGTCTATTTTAAAACCACGGATACGCATGCTGTCCTCCAAAAGAATAGTTACCTTCCTAAACACATGTTTATAGGCATAATTAAATGCCAGCTCATTAGGTTCTTTAGGATCAATACGGAGGTTGAACATGCATATGCATCTTGTTTACATCTTTGAGAAAGAGAGGGTATTCCAGGAGATTTTTAAGGGAAATTAAAACAGAAGTACAGTGGAACCTCGGTTCACGAACATCTCAGTACACTTACAACTTGGTTTACGAACAAAAAGTTTGCCAAACACTCGGTATACGAACAAGCCAGTTTCCCTTTCGGTTTGTGCGCGCCGATGATTTCCGCACGTGTTGCATTGTTTTCGGTCAGACGTGCATGCTTGTGCGTGCTTTCGCTGTGAACTCTTTGTGCTCTATTTCATTCCCCTTCCGGTTCGTACGCGCCAATTACTGTATTTAAGCATGTGTTCAGCCTCTCCCTGTTCATTGTTCTCAGTCAGACGTGTGTGCTTTACCTGTGAACTCTTTGTACTCTACAGTATTTCATGTGCTTTTGCAGTTAAACATGGCTTCTAAGCACTGTAACCTCCTCTCCACCCAGTTCCTTCTCATTTCATTCCAGAACTTGACTCATGCAAGGTTAGTTTTCTTAGTGGTTTATGATTAATTTTTGTTTACGGATTTTTCAAATGTTAATTTTTCGTAGCTTGAATTGTTGCAATGTTACTTTTCTTGGTTATTTATTAAGTTATGGATTTTTCAATGTTCATTTTTTTCCCCTGTGCTTAAAACTCATTTTAAAAAAAAGTGTTTACAGCGATCAGATTGTAAGGCTATTAGCTTGAACTCCTGTAATGTTACTTTCTTGGTTGCTTGTGGTTGGTTTCTAAATAAAGTTCGGATTTGTTCAAATGTTCCTTTTTTTTCCCCTGTGCTTAAAACTTATTTTAAAAAAAGTGTTTACAGCAATCGGGTCATAAGGGTATAGCGCAGACTCTAGCAATGTTAGTTTTCTCTGTTGTCCTATGGGGGAAATTGCTTCGGTTCACGACCAAATCAGTTTTGGAATGATTTATGGTCGTAAACCGAGGTTCCACTGTAGCAGCAAATTATAAAAACTATTTAACTTAGCCGTGTACTTCCCAGAATAAATTTACAGGGGTCCCTCATCTTCTGTGTATGGATAAGGATTCCGTAAGCTTGGAGGAGTTGTCTTTGTTGACTTGGGCTGATTCATTTGAGGAAGCTTGGACTCAAAATAATAATTTTTGTGGAAATAAAAAATGTCAGTGGTGGTGGCAGGGTGCATACTCAGTTTGTCTATTTTCTTGTTCCTAGTTTTCACAAGTCCCTGAGGCTAAAATCTCCCCCTAATCCCTAATTTTAAAACTCCCTATTTAGTCCATGAGCCAAATATTTTTTGTTTAGACCTAGGAGTGAAGTTACCCCCACCAAACTCTAAACTTAAAGTCACTGGGAGGGACCCTGCGGCTAAGACTATTGGTCCCTAAGGTTAATATTCCCCTTTTAAGTCCTGATAATATTTCTTGTTCAGATCAGGAGTGAACTTCCCCCACTCAACACTAAACTTAATGTTTATGGGACAGGATTTGAATTGACTACCCCTTCAACAAAATCTAAGCTTAACATCTTTCTTTTAGGCCCTCATAACACTAATAATATTGGGATACCCACACTGGGTTTGGATGAGGTAAATAGGGTAGGTGTGGAGGTGTAATTCATCTTTGAGGATCAGAATGTGAATCAGTTGGGGAGTGAGTTTAAGCAAATATTTCTGGAGCTGATAACAGAGGGTGGTTGGTGCTCGGACTTGGGGGATTTAGCTGAATATACAGATTTTTTGAAAGAGGTACAGGATGAACTTGAAATGGAGATACTCAGGGAGTTGGAGGTGAGGATGAGGTAGTGGATGGAGGAAATGGAAATACAAGAAGTGGCAGTACAAGTGACGGATGTTGAACAGATGGTGAGACAAAGGGAAAACGATATTCTTCCCATGGTATCTACATTCTCGGTTCAAGCCCAGGGAGTAGTACGAGTATTGAGGGACAACTGTCATGAGGTACAGCAATCAGATGATGACCTTAAAAAATTTAGAGTGATGGCAGCTTATAGGAGAAACAAGAACTTAAATGATTTACTTGTGAGGGCATCCTGTACCAGAAGAAAAAGGAATAAATGTGCTTGGCAGATTCTTTACAAAAATAAAAAAATGATTAGTAATCCCTTTACACCTGTTGAGCACCCCATATTTCAGACATTATCCCTCAATACTGTCAATTGTATTTATGCAATACAATGTGCAATCTGCGGTCTTATTTATATAGGTGAGACCAAGAATAGTGTTAAGGCTCGATGTATTAACCACCTAAATCTAATGGAGAATCAGGAAAGACAGACAAGGTTATACATGCACTTTGCCCAACCAGATCATTCACCTGTCGTTTAAAAAAAGTTAGAATGGATTCAAACTTTAAATACATTTTTCCCGAATGATCTGAATGGCAGATAATGTGACTGAAAAAAAAAATACAGGGCCATGTTATATGTGGGTATTGTCTATTTTTCATAAAACAATTGAAAAATTAAAATTTAATTAGATATAATACTGGTGCCAGTGAACCAGTATGTGCCAGCATAGGTTGGTATCCCCTACCCTAATGGAATGTTTCTGCTTCTCATGTCTATAACAGTCTCTGTAACATTACCTACTGTACTAATTCCATTAAACCTGCTCATGAGGTGGTTAAAGTTAGTGTGCAACTTTATTCTCCACTGATTCCAGCAGTGAAGCACATTGCAGCTACACTTAGTCTTTGTCTGCAGCTCTGGGAGACAATGCAATAGCTCTACAGTAATCCTCAGAGTTAGTCTTGTTACCATAAATACATACTAAGAAGATATCAGCATGGGATCATTAGGATTTTAGCACAACAATTATATAAGATTGAACTTTCTAAATTTATAATCAAAGTTAGTATTAAAAATAACATTAAGTAAACAAGGTATTTATGAAGTATTCTGCATTAATACACTTATCAGATTAATTCATAATAATCAGGCATTAATAAATAGCTTGCTGCACCAGTGGAATGAGCCACAAAAGTATTCATTACCCTGTAATTTATAATATAAATTGAATTAGGAGATATCATGTTTCAACACTTTATGAACCTTGCTGGAGCTATAAAATATATGAACAATGGAAAATAAACACTTGCCTAAATGTTATTTATTGTCACTGGTAATGTTATTGTTTTTGGAACTTCTGGTGCACGAGATATAACCAAAATATTGTAGCTATCAATAAATAAATTAAAATGAAACAAACTACATATACGATTGATTAATTTTGTTCTTAAATATGGATGCATAGGTTTTAGCAAAAACAACTATCATCCACATTGGAAACGTATTGCCTTTGAGTATTTCAGAAGATCACATTAGGCTCATCAAGGGTATACAGTCATTTCTTTTACCTTTGGTTGTTTATGATGTTTTATCTCTTTAATGTTAAAGACATTTATCTTGTGTCAGTGCACTCAAAGGTATTATTAAAATTGAATGGAACTATTTATTTCTCATGGGCTTTAGGATCAGGCAGAACTTTGTTTAGAGTGGTGCCACTGGGCCAGGGGGCAGAGCTCATAGGTGCTAATCTGTGGTGTCTAACATATTAAAAAGCAACCTCCCACATACTTTTAACCAGCAAGGCGAGACTGCATAAACCATGCTTCCTCACCCAACCTGCACTGGACATCATGAGTTGGTGGGCTCATTCAGACACAGGAAGGGGAGGAGAAAGAGAGAGAAAACCCATGACTAGAAATTGATGGGTGCATGTGTTTCTTTACAGTCCTGGTAGTCACACTCCAAGCAGAGTGTTCTGGGACTGCACAGAGACCTCAGTTGTTTGTTTGTTTCTGTTTTGGGTGGATAAACTGCAGTTCCTATAACACAATTTGTTACTTTTAACATGTATACTCTACACATCTCCTGCCTTAATTTAACCTATGCCAATATAATTTCCAACCAAGCAGATTATATGTCGTATGACTATGACAAGTTATTTTCTACCCTGCCTAATGCAGATTTGGGCTATTGGTTGGTTTGGCTGGAGCCTATCCCAAGTGTCACAGGGCAAGAACAAACCCTGCAGGGTGTACCAGTCCATTGCAGGGAGAACACACTCACAGCCACACACTACGGCCAATTCAGTGTTACCAGTTCACCTAACTTTTATGCATTTGGACAGTGGGAGGAGCATCTGAAGGAAACCCACACAGGCATTGGGAGAACATGCAAACTCCACACAAGCAGGACCAAGAACATGGACCTTGTTCTTCTTACTTCAAGGTAGCAGCTCTACAATTGTGCCTCCATTTCTTACTATATCATTGTAGAGAAAAGCCAAGCAAAATGACACCTTTTATTGGCTCACTAAAAAGATTACAATATGCAAGCTTTCGAGGCAACTCAGGCCCCTTCTTCAGGCAAGATGTAATACTATATCATTGTACTTTTTTGTTTCTAATTTGCTCAGATAATGGCAAGGCAATTAAAGTTTACATAAGTTTTAAGTGTTATGTAAAATAAGAGAAGGAAAGTGAAGTTAATGTTAATTTATCATGGCATGTTAATTCTGTTAATGTCTCTTTAAAATACTACATTGTATATACAGTATTATCTTTTTTCCCATTTGTCTGATGTGCATTTATTTTGTACGGAAACGTTAATAATCTAGTTATCTCTCTATTACACAGTGTATCATATGTGTATATCAGTCAATGCATTTAATGAAATAAGAAAATACTAAAATGTAAATCTGCAAGTAAAAAAAAATAAACTGTGCCATTTAATTAAGCCCAGTGTCTTTAAGATTATCATTATTTAACCCATCCCAAATCCCACTTCCAACAGTTTTAAGTACTTTTTCATTTATTTTTAATTCTGTTAAGTGTTAATTGATAACTACAGTAGAACATGGATTTCCCAAAGTAATGGGGATTGGAGACAGTTCAGACAGGTAATTAAAAACAGATCAGATGGATGGAAAAATCTGATAGAGAATATACTGATACATTTTTAACCCATCATATTTTAAATATTTGATTTAATAATAGCATATTAATGTATTCATTAAATCATTTGTAAAATAAGTGTGCGTTTAGATCTAAATTACTTCACATGTATATTTATTTTTACTAAATGCAAAATTGACACTCCACTGTACTTGAAATACGCTGGGTGCCGCCAACACCGTGGCCAGTTGTGGGTTCAGATTTGGAGGACATCTTTTTATTTTCCCTCTTTTCACTACTGCCAGTGATCTGTTTTACCTTCTGCTTGAAAAATAGCATTGATGTTAGTGGCATTTGTTGTTTGAAGAGGAAACTCAGAACATAAGGTTTTACTGTACTGCATGCAGATGATATAACATGCTACATTTATACCACTAATTATTCACTCCCACATATGCTGCAGAAAATGTACAAATATTAAATGATTTCTGAGTTAAAGATATACATGTGGTTTAAAGAATATTATTTTCTTTGAATGGTGGAGCTTTTCAGTCTAAATTTATAAAGTTAAAATGAATATTTCCTCTAAGATCTTATGCATTAAACTCTGGGTGCTGTGCAGTAGCAGCCTTTTACTGAAGCTCTCTCTTTTGTATTTGTGCTTTATTTTTTTCATGTTTTGATTAATTTTAGGATTAGATGTGATCTGGCATCTGGATTGTCACTCAAAGTAGCAACTAGAAATCATATAAATGATATAAAAGTTTACAATCTACTGCCGTTGCACAAGCCCAAATGCTTGCTTTCCTTTCAGATAAGCTGACGAGTTCAAAGAAGCTATAGGGAGAGCACCTATGCAGTTCTGTTTCATCCTGCTGGAAGTGCTGTTCATCCAAAGACAAAGAAGGTGAAGAGTTGGAGCGAGAATAAAAGCAAGCCAGAAAGGATTCAGAACTGGGGCCTCATGTATAAATGGTGCGTACACACAGAAATGTTGCGTAAGAACTTTTCCACATTCAAATTGCGATGTATAAAACCTACACTTGGCGTAAAGCCACGCACTTTTCCACTGTACCTCATATCTTGTCGTACGCAAGTTCTCCGCTCGG
Source organism: Polypterus senegalus (assembly GCF_016835505.1). Taxonomy (NCBI): domain Eukaryota; kingdom Metazoa; phylum Chordata; class Cladistia; order Polypteriformes; family Polypteridae; genus Polypterus; species Polypterus senegalus. The sequence continues at coordinate 63,745,234 of NC_053169.1, read as the reverse complement.
TTTAGCAGACTGGTGGCACCCAGCGTCAAAACAATGCTACTATTCCTGTGTGGTTAATCCTTATTTTCCTGACGCGGCTTTATAAATACAGTGAAACTAACCGCATATTGTTTATTAGTGTAATGCATTTGATTGTAATTAACCTGTAACAATATAATGGTCCAGGGAATAACCATAATATTCCAAATACCATAACTGCTTTAGCGTTGTTACTCTCATTGCAACTTCTTCTTTCAGCTGCTCCCGTTAGGAGTTGCCACAGCGGATCATCTTTTTCCATATTACTCTCACTGCACCACTCTGAGTATTTATATCACTGTAAATGAGTGTGAATCACAGCAGCAGCTGATCGGAAAGAGAATTATCGGTATACAGCTTCAAGAACATGCTGAATCAGCCACGGCAAAATGTTTGAAAGCCTTTCCTGTACGGACCTCGTGGTTCAGAAACAGTTTCATCCCAAGAACTTTAAACGCACTCAATCAAGTGCTCCTTGTAGAACTGTTTGTACTTATAAGTACAGTGGAACCTCGGTTCACAAACGTCTCGATACACGTATAACTCGGTTTACGACCAAAAAGTTCGCCAAACTTTTGCCTCTGTTCACGGCAACACACTCAGTATACAAACAAGCCAGTTTCCATTTCGGTTTGTGCGCGCTGATGATTTCCGCACGTGTTGCATTGTTCTCAGTCAGACGTGCCTGCCTGCTGCTGAGAGAGAGAGGGGGAGGGTGGGTGCTGCTGAGAGAGAGAGAGAGAGAGCCTGCACGTGCGTGCCTGCCTGCTGCTGAGAGAGAGAAGGGGAGGGTGCGTGCACGTGCATGCCTGTCTGCTGCTGAGAGAGAGAGAGAAAGCGAGCCTGCACGTGTGTGCCTGCCTGGCTAGTTCATACACGCCGATTACTGTAAGCAGAGCAACTCCCTATTCATTGTTCTTAGTCAGACGTGCGTGCTTTACCTGCGCTCTCTTTGTGCTCTACAGTATTTTGTGTGCTTTTGCAGTTAACTATGGCTTCTAAGCAAGTGAAGAGTGGTGAGAAGAAAGTTTTTTTTTATTTTTTTGTTTTTATTAATTTTATTACAATCCATACATAGCAATCAAGTTTTTACAAAAAAAAAAGGATTATGTTAAGAACAAATCAATCCCCACCCCTGAGAGAGAGAGAGCAAGCCAAACGGCATAAAATTTAAGGCTTGTAAACATACCTAAATTAATAAATTCTCTGTGCTTCATAAACTTATTTTAAAATGTTACTGATTAGATCCTGCCATGTTTTGAAAAAAGTCGTACGGATCCTCTAACTGAGTATTTGATTTTTTCCAATTTCAAATAATATAACGCATCGGTTTCCCACTGACTTAAAAGAGGTGAGTTTGGGTTCTTCCAGTTTATCAGAATAAGTCTGCGTGCCAACAGTGTAGTGAATGCAAACACAGTTTGGTTGTCCTTCTCCACTTTAAGCCCCTCTGGAAGAACCCCAAACACAGCTGTTAATGGGTTAGGAGGGATTGTGAGTCCAAGGCAGTCTGAGAGGTAATTAAAAATTTTTGTCCAGAATAATGTTAATTTGGTGCAGGCCCAGAACATGTGACCCAGTTAGGCTGGGGCTTGGTTGCAACGTTCGCAGGTTGGATCATGCCCTGGAAACATTTTGGAGAGTTTTAGTCGAGACAGATGTGCTCGATATATAATTTTGAGTTGTATAATTGTATGCTTTGCGCATATGGAACTCAAGTGAATTCTCTGCATTGCTACTTTCCACTCCTTTTCTGATATATTAATTGAGAGATCTTTTTCCCAGTGTACTCTTGGATCTTTGAAAGGAAGGGATTGTAAAATGATTTTATATATTGTAGAGATGGAGTCTAATTCCTTGAGATTGAGCAATATTTTTTCCAGCGTGGATGAGGGTGCAAGATGAGGAAAATCTGGAAGGTTCTGTTTAACAAAGTTCCTGATTTGAAGATAGTGAAAGAAATGTGTAGCTGGAATGTTAAATTTGGAATGTAATTGTTCATAGGATGCAAAGACGTTGTCTATATAAAGATCTCTAAGCAAGTTAATTCCAATGTTTTTCCAGATATTAAAAACTGCATATGTTTGCGAAGGTTAAAAGAGGTGGTTCTCTTGCAGGGGTGCCACAGATAGAAGCTTCTCCGTCTTAAAATGCTTTCTACATTGGTTCCAGATTCTAAGTGAGTGGAGCACAATTGGGTTATTAGTGTATTGCCGATAACGTGTGTTTATTGGAGCGCAGAGCAAGGAATACAAAGCAGTACTGCAAGGTTTTACTTTTATTGCGGTCCAAGCCTGTGTATGTTCTTCTATTTGTGTCCAGGGGCCTCATGTATAACGCCGTGCGTAGAACTCGCACTATAACATGGCGTAAGCACAAAAGCCGAATTGTGTTTACGCACAGAAAAATCCAGATGCAGGAATCTGTGCGTACTCCAACTTCCACGTTCTTCCATTACATAAATCCCGATCAGCGTGAAAACTAATGCTCGTGCATGCGCATTATGTAACGCCCCAAATCCTCCCAGAATTACGCCTATTTGAATATGCAAATCAATATAAATCGCCTTAAGCGTAGCCTTCTGTGAAAAGACAATGGGAAAAGCACGGGGAAAATATAAGAATTTCAGCGAATACCAAGTGGAGGCAAAGGAAAAACATACTATTTGTTCAAATAAACCGTGGTATAATCAATAAAATGAAGTTGATCGAGTGACATAGCGTGTTGGAGAAACTTGAAAGCTCACATTCACAAAATCGCACAGTGCCGGAAATAAAAAAGAAGTCACATATCAAAGTTGCCGTGAAAAGAAAAGTTGTATAGGCCACTGTCTGAGTGTCATATGAAAGTTTATTAGGGTACAGAGAAAAAAGGCACACGGTGGGGAAAAAGCACGGAATGTCAACTTCAATCTCGACATTTCCACTCTAATCACGTAGTTTATTTTGTCATTTAGTAGAACATTATAAACTTCCTCTTAAAATCGTGCTCATGACAAGCATTTATCTTTTGTCGAAATTTGTCGCTGCGTTTTTAGCTGTGTTGTTATTTTCTCTTTCTGTTTTATATTCAATATATATTGGTGCGCCCAAGAGTCCTTGCTTTTCTTTCCCCAAGTAACCGATCGCCATACAATCAGCTCTGTAATAGACGTTAAGCCATCTGTAAGCTTAGCGCCGATTCTTCACGACACTCCCAGTGAAGAATATAGATTATTTAAATGAAGTTAAAGTTTTATGTGTATAATTTAACAAACATATTTTGCTGCATTTCACCTTAAAAATGATATCGTCATCATATGTAAATACGCGCTTTATAAAGTGGCCCAGGTTGTGAGATATTATAACTGTAGTGCAAGTTTACAGTGGGGTGATTGTACTTATAAGTACAAACCGTTCTACAAGGAGCAATTGATTGAGTGCATTTAAAGTTCTTGGGATTAAACTGTTTCTGAACCGCGAGGTCTGTACAGGAAAGGTTTTAAAACGTTTTGCAGTGGCTGAGACAGCGTGTCCTTAAAGCTGTATACCAATAATTCTCTTTCCGATCAGCTGCTGCTGTGATTCACACTCAGATACAGTGATATAAATACTCCGAGTCGTGCAGTGAGAGTAATATGGAAAAAGATGATCCGCTGTGGCAACTCCTAATGGGAAGAGCTGAAAGAAGAAGAAGAAGAAGGAGAAGTGAGAGTAACAACGCTAAAGCAGTTATGGTTTTTGGAATACTATGGCTGTTCCCTGGACCATTATATTGTTACGAGTTAATTACAATCAGATGCATTACACTAATAAACAATATGCGGTTAGTTTCTGTGTATTTATAAAGCCGCGTCATGAAAATAATGAGTAATCACACAAGAACAGTACCATTGCTTTGACGCTGGGTGCCGCCAGTTTGAAAAACCGAGCAGAGAACTTGCGTACGACAAGGCATGAGGTACCGTGGAAAAGTGCGTGGCTTTACGCCAAGTGTAGGTTTTATACCTCGCAATTTGAATGTGGAAAAGTTCTTACGCAACATTTCTGTGTGTACGCACCATTTATACATGAGGCCCCAGTTCTGAATCCTTTCTGGCTTGCTTTTATTCTCGCTCCAACTCTTCACCTTCTTTGTCTTTGGATGAACAGCACTTCCAGCAGGATGAAACAGAACTGCATAGGTGCTCTCCCTATAGCTTCTTTGAACTCGTCAGCTTATCTGAAAGGAAAGCAAGCATTTGGGCTTGTGCAACGGCAGTAGATTGTAAACTTTTATATCATTCCCCGAGGAATGTGCTTTCGCCCATCTGATCCAGGTCTGTCTCTGATAGGCCGTATCTTGAACTGGGGCTTGCTGATCGCAGCTTGGATGTAGCTTTAGTTTTCGATTCTTTCGAACCCCCCTTCTTGTTGGCCATGTTTATATGTGCTTACATATACTGTAGCAGTCCCTCTCGGGTTGAATAAATACAGGATATCTCAGAATAATAAGCAAATAATATGAAAAATAGCACCACTGCTAGCGGAGCTCCACTTCAGACGTCCATCTCTCGCATCGGACGAGACCAAGTCATTTACCAATTTGAGCACCCTCGTGCTTTCAAGCAGCACAATGTAAACAAAGCCAGACTGCCAGTAATGTGGAGGGCAAACACGAAGGTCACAAGGACTTTGTTTTTGGAATGGCTGCATGAGGCTTTCTCTCCCACCAGCTATACAGCTAAAAACACCAGAAACCCAAGAAATCACAAGAGAGAAAACACCTGAAGGAAAACATTGCGTAGCCAGACTCTCCCTCCTCTCCACCCAGTTCCTCATCACTTCATACCAGAACTCGACTCATGCAAGGTTAGTTTTCTTGGTGGTTTTTGTATTACGGATTTTTCAAAAGTAAATTTTTTAGTTCGTATGAATTGTTGCAATGTTACTTTTCTCTTTTTTCAAATGTTCCTTTTTTTCCCTGTGCTTAAAACTCATTTTTAAAAAAATTGTTTACGGCGATCGGGCTGTAAGGCTAATAGCGTGATCTCCTGCACTGTTACTTTTTTGGTTGCTTGTGGTTGGTTTTTGAATTAAAGTTCGGATTTGTTCAAATGTTCCTCTCTGTTCTGAGAGAGAGAGAGAGAGAGAGAGAGTGCGCAAGCGTGTGCTACTGAGAGAGAAAGAGAGAGAGAGAGAGAGAGCCTGCTCGTGTAGCTGAGCAGGGAGCCTGGGTGTTTTGTATCAGTGTTATTCAATGTTTTTACATTAGTTTACTATTACACTGTGCATTCTATGGTGTAATTAACTATATTTGTGCTTAATCTTTACATATATTTACATATTTAAATATATATTTACATAAAGTTCGTACGGTCTGGAATGGATTAATTGTATTTACATACAATCCTATAGGAGAAATTGGTTCACGACCAACTCGGTTTACGACCAGAGTTTTGGAACGAATTATGGTCGTGAACCGAGGTTCCACTGTACAATTACCTCACTGTAAACTTGCACTACAGTTATAATATTACACAACCTGCGCCACTTTATAAAGCGCATATTTACATATGATGATGATATCATTTTTAAGATGAAATGCAGCAAAATATGTTTATTATATTATATAGATAAAATTTTAACTTCATTTAAATAATCTATATTCTTCACTGGGACTGGTGTGAAGGATAGAATAATTAAACGTACTACGAAGATATTTCAATGTTCCTTAAATGTTTTGAAGAATTGGCGCTCTAAGCTTACAGATGGCTTAACGTCTATTACAGAGCTGATTGTGTGGTGATCGGTTACTTGGAGAAAGAAAAGCAAGGACTGCAGGGGTGGCCATGCCAATATAAATTGAATATAAAACAGAAAGAGAAAATAACGACATCGCTAAAAACGCAGCGTCATATTCGACAAAAGTTAAACGCTTGTGTCATGAGCACGAGGTGGCTATGCAGTGTCCGCAACGGGCGTGGCCTTCCACCGTGCATAAGATACAATATTGACATTGGACTTTCTCTATTGGACATAGAGCCGCCCCTGAGTACTGCTGCAATAAATAATTTCATCGAAGGTTGCACACAATCACTGCGCCGTGAAACCCATGTTTAATAACGTGCTTTAACTATCATCATGAAAATTATATCACTTATACATCTCAGTATTTCAGTTATTCAGAGAGCTGTAATATCATGAATGTAATGGATTCTGTGTCCTGTCAAAGGAAGAGAGCCAGTTTAAGAAGCACGTAGTGATTCACACACATAGAGCACATAGAAGATCACATACAAAACAAAGCATTTAACGTGCTATACTTTAATTACGATGTGATTTGAGAAACTGGTTAATTAAACGATTTTAAGATGAAGTTTATGATGTTCTATTTTAATCACAAAATAAACTACGTGATTAAAGTGGAAATTTCGAGATTGAAGTTAACATTTCGTGCTTTTTCCACACTGTGTGCCTTTTTTTCTCTGTACCCTAATAAGCTTTCATATAACACTCAGACAGTGGGCTACAACTCGCCTTTTCATGGCCACTTTGATATGTGACTTCTTTTTTATTTCCGGCACTGTGCGACTTTGTGAACGTGAGCTTTCAAGTTTCTCCAACACGCTATGTCACTCGATCAACTTCCTTTTGTTAATTATACCAAGGTTTAATTACACAAATAGTATGTTTTTCCATTGCCTCCACTTGGTATTCGCTGAAATTCTTATATTTCCCCCGTACTTTTCCCATTTTCATTTCACAGAAGGCTGAGCTTAAGGGCGATTTATATTGATTTGCATATTCAAAGAGGTGTAATTCTGGGAGGAGTTGGGGCGCTACATAAAGCGTGTGCACGAGCGTTACTTTTCACGCTGACCGGGATTTATGTAGCGGAAGAACGTGGAAGTTGGAGTACACACAGATTCCTGCATCTGGATTTTTCAGAGCATAAGTACATTTCGGCTTTTGTACTTACACCATGTTATAGTGCAAATTCTATGCACAGAGTTATACATGAGGCCCTAGGTCTGCCATCCACTATGTTATGGAATGTTAAAATAAGATGAACAAAAAAACATTAGCTCACACAGCAAGTCAGATTGTGTTCAGGTACTGTTGCATTTTGTGTATTATGGACAGATGGCTTACACCTGCCACTATTTTAATGCTGGATGGATTTAATCTGAAATGAGCAGAGACCAGGTATGTTCTGGAAAAATGGCAGGTGGGGGACTTTTAGTTTATCTGAATAAGGAATGGTGTAAAAGGGAGTCAATTATAAAATTGCTATAGCCAACATTTCAATGTTTGCATTACAAATCTATCCATGTTATCTGCCTAGGGGGATAAGTTACAACATTCTGATTAATGTTAAACATCTTGTATCACCCCAGTCCCAAAGGTATCACGTCCTAGTGAGCTGAATGACTTCCGGCCTGTTGCTCTGACGTCACATCTGATGAAGACCATGGAGCGACTGCTGCTTCACCACCTGAAGCCACAGGTCTGCCACGCCCCCGACCCTCTGCAGTTCGCATACCAGGAGAAGGTGGGAGCGGAGGATGTCATCATCTATATGCTACATCGATCCCTCTCCTACTTAGATAGAGGCAATGGTGCTGTAAGAATTATGTATTTGGACTTCTCTAGCGCCTTCAACACCATCCAACCTCTGCTCCTTAGAGACAAGCTTACTAAGATGGGAGTAGATTCATACCTGGTGGCATGGATCATGGACTATCTTACAGACAGACCTCAGTATGTGCGTCTCAGGAACTGCAGGTCTGACATTGTGGTCAGCGACACAGGAGCGCCGCAGGGGACTGTACTTTCTCCGGTCCTGTTCAGCCTATATACTGTACATCAGACTTCCAATACGACTCGGAGTCCTGCCACGTGCAAAAGTTCGCTGATGACACTGCTGTTGTGGGCTGCATCAGGAGTGGGCAGGAGGAGGAGTACAGGAAGCTAATCAAAGACTTTGTTAAATGGTGCGACTCAAACCACTTACATCTTAACACCAGCAAGACCAAGGAGCTGGTGGTGGATTTTAGGAGGCCCAGGCCCCTCATGGACCCTGTGATCATCAGAGGTGACTGTGTGCAGAGGGTGCAGACCTATAAATATCTGGGAGTGCAGCTAGATGACAAATTGGACTGGACTGCCAATACTTATGTTCTGTGTAAGAAAGGTCAGAGCTGACTATACTTTCTTAGAAGGTTGGTGTCCTTCAACATCTGCAGTAAGATGCTGCAGATGTTCTACCAGACGGTTGTGGCGAGTGCCCTCTTCTACGCGGTGGTGTGCTGGGGAGGCAGCATAAAGATGAAAGACACCTCACGCCTGGACAAACTTGTTAAGAAGGCAGGCTCTATTGTAGGAGTAAAGTAGGACAGTTTAACATCTGTGGCAGAGCGACGGGCATTAAGCAAACTCCTGTCAATCATGAAGAATCCACTGTATCCACTGAGCAGTGTCATTTCCAGGCAGAGGAGTAGCTTCAGTGACAGACTTTTGTCATTGTCTTGCTCCACTGACAGACTGAGGAGATCGTTCCTTCCCCACACTATGCGACTCTTCAATTCCACCCGGGGGAGTAAATGCTAACATTACTCAGTTATTGTCTGCTTTTACATGCATTTTTATTACTCTTTAATTTAATATTGTTTTTTGTATTAGTATACTGCTGCTGGATTATGTGAATTTCCCATTGGGATTAATAAAGTATCTATCTATCTATCTATCTATCTATCTATCTATCTATCTATCTATCTATCTAATGTTTATATGCCTCCTACTGCGATTGGGACTTCAGCAATATAAATTATTCACCCCACTACCAACACTCTAACGATGAATCATTTTGAACCTGTAATTTTAATATATGATGATTTTAACTATATGACACTTGAAGGACCAATGAAAATCAGTATGTGTCATGTTCCACTTGTAGACACAATACACTGGACCTCTTTTATTCCAACATTAAGCATGCATTTATATGTAAATCTTTGGCACCACTGGGCAAATCTGACCACAATTTGAACCATTTTACTCCCATCTATAAGTCAGTTGTTAGACAGTGGCCTGTTTCTAAAAATATAGCAAATATGTGGACCCTGGAGGCTGTAAAGTCCCTGAATGATTATTTCCAAAAGACTGGGAAATGATGTGTGAATGACATGGGTATGATATTGATGGATTCAGTCACTGCAACAAACAACAAGCCCTGAATTACTAAGGAGCTAGAAGCTCTCCAGAACAATAAGAAGACATCTTTGAAAATCTGATGGCAAAGAGGCTCAGAGAGGTGTACAGAGAGTGCTGAGGGGAAAAGCTGAAACTCACTCAGAATAATATGATGTTTAGAATTGACCAGGCAGAATTACTGGACTCAAGCAATCCAGGGTACAGGGTGGTAGAAGGGAATGCAGACAAAGCTAATGCCCTCAACCAACTTTTAATAGTTTTTTCCCTTCACCGCCATTTTTTTCAATGGTTAGTCCCCACACACCACACCTCATCATCAATTTCCTATATGTATTTTACTCCTACTACTTCAACTGGTATGGATAGTGATGAGTCCACTTCTGAACATTAATATGAATTGTCTATAACTGATGACCAGTTGATGAGACAACTGACAAGGCTACACAAAGGAATAGCTGTGGGACTGAAATGAGTTAGTCTTTGAACATTTAAGGCCTGTATTAAACAACTTCATGGTGTCCTCCATCACTAGTTTAGTCTGTTAATAAGGCTCCATCAAGAACTACATCTGTGGAAAACAATGGCTACAGATCAGAGGCTCTGTGAGAAGCTGGTCCTGGAATATACTGTATGAGTCCTCTAGTGAAAGACCACATACAGTGCATCCGGAAAGTATTCACACCGCATCACTTTTTCCACATTTTGTTATGTTACAGCCTTATTCCAAAATGGATTAAATTCATTTTTTTCCTCAGAATTCTACACACAACACCCCATAATGACAACGTAAAAAACGTTTACTTGAGATTTTTACAATTGTCCCAATGAGCACAGTGGTCTCCATCATCCGTAAGTGGAAGAAGTTCAAAACCACCAGGACTCTTCCTAGAGCTGGCCAGCCATCTAAACTGAGCTATCGGGGGAGAAGGGCCTTAGTCAGGGAGGTGACCAAGAGCCCGATGGTCACTCTGTCAGATTTCCAGAGGTCCTCTGTGGAGAGAGGAGAACCTTCCAGAAGGACAACCATCTCTGCAGCAATCCACCAATCAGGCCTGTATGGTAGAGTGGCCAGACGGAAGCCACTCCTTATTAAAAGGCACATGGCAGCCTGCCTGGAGTTTGCCAAAAGGCACCTGAAGGACTCTCAGACCAAAGATTGAACTCTTTGGTGTGAATGCCAGGCGTCACGTTTGGGGGAAACCAGGCACTGCTCATCAGCAGGCCAATACCATCCCTACAGTGAAGCATGGTGGTGGCAGCATCATGCTGTTGAGATGTTTTTCAGTGGCAGGAACTGGGAGACTAGTCAGGATACAGGGAAAGATAACTACAGCAATGTACAGAGACATCCTGGATGAAAACCTGCTCCAGAGCGCTCTTGAACGCAGATTGGTGCAACGGTTCATCTTTCAGCAGGACAACGACTCTAAGCACACAGCCAAGATATCAAAGGAGTGGCTTCAGGACAACTCTGTGAATGACCTTGAGTGGCCCAGCCAGAGCCCAGACTTGAGTCTGATTAAACATCTCTGGAGAGATCTTAAAATGGCTGTGCACCGATGCTTCCCATCCAACCTGATGGAGGTTGAGAGGTACTGCTAAGAGGAATGGGTGAAACTGGCCAAGGATAGGAGTGCCAAGCTTGTGGCATCATATTCAAAAAGACTTGAGGCTGTAATTGCTGCCAAAGGTGCATTGACAAAGTATTGAGCAAGTTTTTTTATTTTTAATAAATTTCCAAAAACCTCAAGTAAACATTTTTCACGTTGTCATTATGGGATGTTGTGTGTAGAATTCTGAGGAAAAAAATGAATTTAATCCATTTTGGAATAAGGCTGTAACATAACAAAATGTGGAAAAAGTGATGTGCTGTGAATACTTTCCGGATGCACTGTACATTCACTGCAATTTGCCTATCAGACAAAGATGGAGTGATACATTTATCAATTGTCTCCTGTGCTTTAAATATTATCCGAGCATCCCTGTTAATGGGTAAGCTCAGGGATATGCAGGTGGATGAGCCTATTGTGTCCTGGATAATGGATTATTCGTCCATGAGGCCAAAATTTGTGATGCTGAAGGACTGTGTCTATGATGTGGATGTAAGCAATTCTGGAGCACAGCAAGGAGCAGCACTGACAACCTTTTTGTTCATCCTGTACCCCCCAGACCTTTACAAATGACACCAGTTCATGTCACTTGGTGAATTCTCAAATGGTTCCACACTAATATGATGTATTAACAATGATAAGAGTATAGGACTTGGGTAGGCAAATTTGTTTCATAATGCCAAGAGAATTATTTGCATCTCAACATCAACAAAAACTAAGAGCTGGTTATTGACTTTCCCAGCGCCAAAGAGTCTCTGTGCCCGGCTACCATTCAAAGAGTAAAATGCTACACATACTTCAGGGTCCACATCAATAAGAAGCTGAACTTGTCTCATAATGCACAACTATTGAAGAAAGGGCACAGCAGATTGTTTTTTCTTAGGGGACTACATTATTTTAATGTGGGTAATGACATCTTCATATTGTCAAGCTGTGTCACAAAGTTGCACAGGAGAACACCAAAGGTTTTCCAAGGAGTAGAAACTTTATTGCTGTTTAGGCAGATACAAACACAAGTGTCTTTCAGAGGTGATCCGGCCTTGCAAAGAACAGCTGTCAAACTTGACACATCGCCCCCAATTCCTGCTTAAAAGAACATAAAGTCTTCTTCATCAAGAAGGTACAGCTGGTTGGAAGCAGTGGCCGGAGCAGAGGGAGTCTGGGGGAAGAAAGACAGGAGAGTGAGACAATGAACAGCCACGGCTTGGCCTTTTAATTGTTTGAAGCCCCGCGCCGCAAGCCAGAATTACTGCAGCTGATTCTGCAAAGAGGACCTGAAGAGTGTGTTTATTTTCCATTGAAAAACTGTTTAAGAGGGAGTTTCTGAAGGGCAGCCTCGTCCCCCTGCTGTATAACTCTGTAAAGATCAGTGCATTTTTCTGGGCTGTAGCGTGCCAGTAACATCATTTCAAGAGAGGCCCACCAAATCATAAAATTAATTAAGAAGGCAGGCTTAGTTATGGGATGCACTCTGGACCCACTGGGATTACTAGCAGAGGAGAGAACAAAGTCATTACTCATGGCCATTACAAACAAAGCTGCACATCCTCTGACACACTATAATCAAGTACTTTTAGCCAATGAATTACTCAACAGAGTGTGTCAAGAAATGTTACTGAGGCACTGGAGTATGTACTCCAATGCACCTTTATAATGTCACACTGTCTTTTATCATTACCTCATTTTTTTTTCATTGTTATTGTGTAAGTTTCAGGGGGATTTTTGGTGGTGTTGTTTGCGTATTATTTCTTGAGCTTCTGTGAAAGGTAAATTTCTGGACAAAATAAAGTACTATCTCTCTATTTGTTTTTCAAATATTGCCTATATCCAAGCGATTTTTTTATTTGACAGGCTTGTGTCATCATCCATCCATCCATCATCCAACCCACTTTATCCTAACTAAAGGGTCATGGGGGGTCTGCCAACACAGGGCACAAGGCAGGAAACAAACCCCAGGCAGGGCCCATAGCCAGCCGCAGGGCGCACACACACACACACACTAGGGACAATTTAGGATTGCCAATGCACCTAACCTGCATGTCTTTGGACTGTGGCAGGAAACCAGAGCACCCAGAGGAAATCCATGCAGACACGGGGAGAACATGCAAACTCCACGCAGGGAGGGCCCAGGAAGTGAACCCAGGTCTCCTAACTGTGAGGCAGCAGCGCTACCCACTGCGCCACGGTGCTGCCCTTGTGTCATCATGTACCAAATGCTTCTGTATGTAGAAATCTCTACTCACATTGGTAACTTTCAAATTAATCCTGCTGAACTGGAAGTATCTTGCTGCATCCACCACTTTCCTAGGATCCCACCAAGACTGCACAAAGCAGCAGAAAAGGTCTTGCTTAGGTGGGAAGAAAAGAGCTGGTTAGGGGAGATATGCCCTGTTTGTGTGCTGAGTGCCCTGAAAGGGCAAAAGAAAGAAGCACCGCCCCATGTAAAATCATGGAGGATCCCGCAGGTGAACAGGTGCCTTAAAGAAATACCTTATATCCTATTTATAGGAAAAGTGTGCAGACAAGAAATTAACACCAGAGTGTGCAACATCTTCTGACTGCTAGAGAACACACTGCTCTTAAATTGCACATATAGGAGTGTGCTGCTCCTCAGTTAGTGCAAGCAACTGGCATGTTACCTTGAAAACCTGGTCCTTTAAACTTTTACACCTTAAATTATTAGATTTTTTGTTTTTCAGTGTTTTATTGTCTTGGATATAGTTACTTGTTTTCATGTGTTCTTGGTATATTAACAGCCACTTTTTACTGATTGGCATTTAAAACGGCTGAATGATGGCAGTAAGTGCTTTGGACTGACATTTCCATTTTTGACATTTATAAGGAATATTATATGTAGAAGGGCTAAAGAATGCTACATGGATCAGTCTCTGCAGAATGTCAGAGGTTCCTTGCTGGTCTGGCGCTGGTGATCTGATTAAGATTTATTTTTGGATATTTGACATGAAATGCCTCACAGAGATATTTTTGAGGGACCTCTATTGTTAGCAAGGGTGTTTTAGGACCAACCAGGTTTGTTGGATCTGCACACCTCTAACTTGAACAGGTTTTAAAATATAAAAAAAATTGAATATTAAACTTGATTGTTTTATTTATGATCTTCCATTTCAAGAACTGACAGACGATGGAATTATTGTATTTTAAATAATTTATTATTCTGTTTTTAGAGGTTGATCAAAGATGAAGAGTTTTAATGTTTGGTTAGCTTGATTCTTTATTAAATATTCATATAGAGATGGCAGGTTGTATATGATGAGGATTTTAAATTTGTGCTGCTTTGTGTACTGTTTATGTGCTATTAATATCTTGAAGTTGTTATAGTCTGCTTATGTGTTGTTTGTGTGCTTTGACTTACTGTAGTTATTTTATAATAACACATACATGTTCATACTGTATTTAGCTTATTTACATGATTTTAGACTAAGTTGCAGCCTGAGTTTAATGTTCTTGAACAAATAAATCATTGAAGTTGAAGCAAATAGACTAAAAATTTTTTATACTCTATGTTAAATGTTAAAAAGTGACACCCCTTTTGGTACTGCTTTGCTTCTGGTATTGAAACTGAATACATCAGTCCATCTTTTGCCAGTTTATCTTGAAGTAGTTGTATTTAAAATATCAGAGTTTCTGTCTGAAGACTTGAATGTTACACAAGTTTAACCAAGAAGTTTTCAGTGGTGGTTCTTAAGGAATCACTTGACAGCTGGTTTTCTTTAGCAATTCAGTTAAACAAAAACAAGACAAATCACACATACTAAACATTTTAAAGTACTTGGTAAAGTCCAACATTAAAATTAAGCACTTTTTGTAAGTTAAAAAATGGGGGGTTAGGGGATAAAGAAAGGGCTGTGTGTTGTACTTGAGGCCATAATACTTGAAAACTGTGTTCAAGTATGTAATAAATGCAAGTAAAAAGATTCAGGTGTGGTATAAATGTACTGCCAGTTGGTGTTAGTAAGAGGTGCAGAGGTTGTAGATAATTGACTGAAAGACAAATGTATGTCTAAATGACAGTCAGTCAGGATGTAATGCTGATATTAAAGCAGAATTGCCATAGCATATATTGGACCTGAATAAACAGCTACTAGCCTAACTACAGAACATTCAAAGATACACTTTGCAAAAAACTTAAAGTTCACAAAAAACTTGAAGTCTTTTACATACTCAGTCAGTCATTTTCCAACCCGCTATATCCTAACACATGGTCACAGGGGTTTGTTGGAGACAATCCCAGCCAACTCAGGGCACAAGGCAAGAACAAATCCCCAGGCAGGGCACCACACACACACACCAAGCACAATTTAGGATCGCCAATGCACCTAACCTGCATGTCTTTGGACTGTGGGAGGAAACTGGATCACCCAGCGGAAACCCATGCAGACACTGGAAGAACATGCAAACTCCATGCAGGGAGGACCCGGGAAGTGAACCCCGGTCTCTTATCACTGCGCCACCGTGCCGCCCATTTTACATACTGTTTATAAATAATTTCATCCATTCATGCATCCATTAATATACCAAGTAACCCATTTCATGGGCTCAAGCTTGTCCTGGCAGCATTGAACACAATGTGGGAACTTTAATGCAAACACAAATAACATTGCTGTCAAAAGATGACAAAAACTAACACAAAATCATAATACAGAATAATACAATTTGTTTTTTGCATAGCACTCTTCACTGAATACAGGTGTAGAGAACTCTGAACAATTCTCATATAATATACAAATACAGATTATACTAATTATTAAATAAAGAACTGCTATATACACAAATGCAGATTTCATAAAATACAAAGAGAACAAGGTAGAAACTGATTAAACATAAATCAAAACCAACAATATCTGTCCATTATTTAACAGATAAAGTATGGCCAGTTGACAACGGTAGAAAATAAAATTGTAAAAGAGAAAGTCAAAGAGTAAAGTCACAGTCCTGGAGACCTTAGCCAACTGGCCGCTTCCCCTGTGGTAAAGTCTGTGCTGGACGTTCAATCTGATGAAAAAATCTTTCCATCCAATGAATTTAATGCTTCTTTAACTGAGATGACTTTTCTATATGCAGTACAACAGCCTGGTAGTAGAGCAATGGCACCAAGTGCTACATCCACATACCGAGATGATGAACAGAACAGAGGAGGGTTAGTAACTGCTTGAAATATTATGATACTTATATTTCTGTACAAATTACTAACAAACAGAAATGCAGTATGCACAGTTAATCAGCAGCTCTTGACAGGGTATGCTAGACTAAAGTAGTGAATCTTCTGACTGGATTTAAAAGCTGAGACCGAAGTGGCATCTCTTATATTACCAAGCAGATCATTCCACAGCTTCAGGGAGCAGTAGCTAAAATCTCAATCTCCAACTGTTATTTTAATAAAACTTGGAATCTCAAGTAGGATAGCAAACTTAATATGCACTCTGATTTGTAAGTAATGGTAATCTATACTAATAAAAGGCAAAGCCCTCACTGACTCACTCACTCACTCACTCACTCACTGATTCTCCAACTTCCCGTGTAGGTAGAAGGCTGAAATTTGGCAGGATTATTCCTTACAGCTTACTTACAAAAGTTAAGCAGGTTTCATTTCGAAATTCTACACGTACAGTCATAACGGTCGATAATGGTCAACAACGTCCGCCATATTGAACTTTCTTATTTATGGCCCCATCTTCACGAAATTTGGTAGGCGGCTTCCCTGCACTAACCGAAACCGATGTACGTACTTATTTCGATGGTATGACGTTACTGTCGGCCGCCATATTGAACATTTCAACGGTCTTTGTTACTTATGGGCCCATCTTCAAAGAAACGTGGTACGCGGGTTCCCAACGCTAACTGAATCCTACTTACATACATATATATGTCTATAGCCTGCAGCTCGGTCACCGTGTGAGGCAGCGTTGGGTCCCCCATCCTAACGCCCCCCACGTTGTTGGCTGCCTGCCTATATAATGCCGTCCGTCGCTCCAGTCTCTACATTCCCTTCCTTGCTTTGCAATGGGATTCACGTCTCCCTGCTGATAACTGCAGCCTTTTTATTCAATCCACGGCTTCTCCGCTGATTTATTGTTCATTTATTACGATTATAGTTATTGTGTAGGTATTTTAGACTTACTTTACATTGTTCAGGTATCCATTTCCTTTATCATTCCAACCGTACCCCCATTAACATGTCTATCGAGGTGATCACCATCGATCAAAGAACTGTCACTTACCAAATGGTTTCCATGCCCGGAGATGGCACCTACCTTTTTCATTCTCTTTGTTACATATTACACGGCCATATCAGGCTCACTCTTGATATCTGGAGGAACATTGTGTCTTATGTATTGAATGACTGGGACAGGTTCAAGGTGTGGACTGATGACGGTACAGGAGATAATTATACTACACAGGAGCACTATAAGAGTGAAATGCTTAAGCCCTTCACCTATGCATCTGCATGTGAGTTGATGGCTGCCGCTGAATTGTTCATGTGTCGCTTTCAAGTGTACCGAAATGGCCAAATATTTTACACCTTTCGACAACCGCCAATGCCTTTTAAATATCTTAGATTGACAGGTGATGATTTCAGTAGTGGTCACTTTGATGTTTATGAATGTTTAAACTCTCAAAAGCTGGATGTGAAGTTATCGATGAAACCGTTTGTATACTCACAACGCTTGACAGATGCTGAATGTCTCTTCAATACAAGTCCTACAAATACTGTCGTAATTGAAACAAACCATGAAACTCAAACCGATTATGACAGCAGCAATCCAACCTGTGAGATTTGAAACAAGATTACTGTTCACATGGCCAACTGTACGTTGCATGCTCAAGAGTAAGCTCAGCGCACAGCTTGGTCATATTACAACCGGAGGGCTGAACTCACAATGTGGTACAAAGAGATCCTTAACAAATAATTATTGGTATATTTTCCCTCAGTTTAAAAAGGTTTAATTTTCTTCTTAATAAAAATTTTAAGGCAGTACTTCGCTGCTGCGAAGCGCGGGTATTTTGCTATATATATATATATATATACACACACATACATATATATCAGCGCTTCCTGATTCATTTTACACTCGCACCCCCTGTTACTGACGAGGCTGATTTCGCACCCCCTTGGTTTGAGAAGTATGAAAAAATATGAGGTTAACGCAGAAAAATAGATCACCAATTGAAGCTTTATGAGTAAGCGATACTTTATTCACATTTCAATAAATGTTTTGGTAAAGCCATACTCAGTGTAATCCTCCTTCCATTTTCTAATTTTTTCGTGACTAGCCATGATTAAATGAATGGTAAAAGAGTAACAGCGAAGCGACGGTGACTTATTGAGGCAGGCAGGCGAGAGCACAATAGCACGGGGCTCGGTGTAGTGCGCGTCAAGTCAAACTAAAATGCACGATCAGATTCGAAAAAATATATCTTTTCAAGTTCTATTTAGATATAAGTAGGTTCTATTTAGTCAACAGAAATATCTTTGGTAGGAATGCGAGTTGAATTTAGTCTTTAAATTTCTATGGTGAAGAAAAATTTATGCAATGATGACTAAATTTAACTTACATTCCTACCAAAGATATTTCTGTCGACTAAATAAAAATTACTTATATTTAAATTTTAAATAGAACTTGAACAGATATGATAGTTCATAATATCCACGCAGCACTTAATGCACGTAAGAGCGCAAGTCATCCGTTTTAACAAGCAGCGTATTGCACTGATACGAAATAGCCTGCCCATTTAATTATTTAGGCATGGATAGATAAATTAAGATTTTGTACAAATAATGTTTTCATTTTTCTTCCTCGATGGATTCTGGCACCCCCAGCAACAGCTGCTCGCACCCCAAAGGGTATATATACAGGGTATACAGTGGTGTGAAAAACTATTTGCCCCCTTCCTGATTTCTTATTCTTTTGCATGTTTGTCACACAAAATGTTTCTGATCATCGAACACATTTAACCATTAGTCAAACATAACACAAGTAAACACAAAATGCAGTTTTTAAATGATGGTTTTTATTATTTAGGGAGAAAAAATCCAAACCTACATGGCCCTGTGTGAAAAAGTAATTGCCCCCTGAACCTAATAACTGGTTGGGCCACCCTTAGCAGCAATAACTGCAATCAAGCGTTTGCGATAACTTGCAATGAGTCTTTTACAGCGCTCTGGATGAATTTTGGCCCACTCATCTTTGCAGAATTGTTGTAATTCAGCTTTATTTGAGGGTTTTCTAGCATGAACCGCCTTTTTAAGGTCATGCCATAGCATCTCAATTGGATTCAGGTCAGGACTTTGACTAGGCCACTCCAAAGTCTTCATTTTGTTTTTCTTCAGCCATTCAGAGGTGGATTTGCTGGTGTGTTTTGGGTCATTGTCCTGTTGCAGCACCCAAGATCATTTCAGCTTGAGTTGACGAACAGATGGCCGGACATTCTCCTTCAGGATTTTTGGTAGACAGTAGAATTCATGGTTCCATCTATCACAGCAAGCCTTCCAGGTCCTGAAGCAGCAAAACAACCCCAGACCATCACACTACCACCACCATATTTTACTGTTGGTATGATGTTCTTTTTCTGAAATGCTGTGTTCCTTTTACGCCAGATGTAACGGACATTTGCCTTCCAAAAATTTCAACTTTTGTCTCATCAGTCCACAAGGTATTTTCCCAAAAGTCTTGGCAATCATTGAGATGTTTCTTAGCAAAATTGAGATGAGCCCTAATGTTCTTTTTGCTTAACAGTGGTTTGCGTCTAGGAAATCTGCCATGCAGGCCGTTTTTGCCCAGTCTCTTTCTTATGGTGGAGTCGTGAACACTGACCTTAATTGAGGCAAGTGAGGC
Source organism: Polypterus senegalus (assembly GCF_016835505.1). NCBI lineage: Eukaryota > Metazoa > Chordata > Cladistia > Polypteriformes > Polypteridae > Polypterus > Polypterus senegalus. The sequence goes on along the minus strand of NC_053169.1, from coordinate 63,725,578 downwards.
CTGCAGTTCTTTAGACGTTGTCCTGGGGTCTTTGTGACCTCTCGGATGAGTCGTCTCTGCGCTCTTGGGGTAATTTTGGTCGGCCGGCCACTCCTGGGAAGGTTCACCACTGTTCCATGTTTTTGCCATTTGTGGATAATGGCTCTCACTGTGGTTCGCTGGAGTCCCAAAGCTTTAGAAATGGCTTTATAACCTTTACCAGACTGATAGATCTCAATTACTTCTGTTCTCATTTGTTCCTGAATTTCTTTGGATCTTGGCATGATGTCTAGCTTTTGAGGTGCTTTTGGTCTACTTCTCTGTGTCAGGCAGCTCCTATTTAAGTGATTTCTTGATTGAAACAGGTGTGGCAGTAATCAGGCCTGGGGGTGGCTACGGAAATTGAACTCAGGTGTGATACACCACAGTTAGGTTATTTTTAACAAGGGGCAATTACTTTTTCACACAGGGCCATGTAGGTTTGGATTTTTTCTCCCTAAATAATAAAAACCATCATTTAAAAACAGCATTTTGTGTTTACTTGTGTTATATTTGACTAATGGTTAAATGTGTTTGATGATCAGAAACATTTTGTGTGACAAACATGCAAAAGAATAAGAAATCAGGAAGGGGGCAAATAGTTTTTCACACCACTGTATATGTGTGTGTGTATATGTATATATGTAGATATGTATATATATATATATATATATATATATATATATATATATATATATATATATATATATATATATATATATATATATATATATATATATATATATACAGTGGGATGCAAAAGTTTGGGCAACCTTGTTAATAGTCATTATTTTCCTGTATAAATCGTTGGTTGTTACGATATAAAATGTCAGTTAAATATATCATATAGGAGACACACACAGTGATATTTGAGAAGTGAAATGAAGTTTATTGGATTTACAGAAAGTGTGCAATAATTGTTCAAACAAAATCAGACAGGTGCATAAATTTGGGCACCGTTGTCATTTTATTGATTCCAAAACTTTTAGAACTAATTATTGGAACTCAAATTGGCTTGGTAAGCTCAGTGACCCCTGACCTACATACACAGGTGAATCCTATAATGAGAAAGAGTATTTAAGGGGGTTAATTGTAAGTTTCCCTCCTCCTTTAATTTTCTCTGAAGAGTAGCAACATGGGGGTCACAAAAGAACTCTCAAATGACCTGAAGACAAAGATTGTTCACCATCATGGTTTAGGGGAAGGATACAGAAAGCTGTCCCAGAAATTTAAGCTGTCTGTTTCCACAGTTAGGAACATATTTAGGAAATGGAAGACCACAGGCTCAGTTTAAGTTAAGGCTCGAAGTGGCAGACCAAAAAAGATTTCGGATAGACAGAAGCGACGAATGGTGAGAACAGTCAGAGTCAACCCACAGACCAGCACCAAAGACCTACAACATCATCTTGCAGCAGATGGAGTCACTGTGCATCGTTCAACCATTCGGCGCACTTTACACAAGGAGATGCTGTATGCGAGAGTGATGCAGAGGAAGCCTTTTCTCCGCCCACAGCACAAACAGAGCCGCTTGAGGTATGCTCAAGCACATTTGGACAAGCCAGCTTCATTTTGGAATAAGGTGCTGTGGACTGATTAAACTAAAATTGAGTTATTTGGGCATAACAAGGGGCGTTATGCATGGAGGAAAAAGAACACAGCATTCCAAGAAAAACACCTGCTACCTACAGTAAAATATGGTGGTGGTTCCATCATGCTGTGGGGCTGTGTGGCCAGTGCAGGGACTGGGAATCTTGTCAAAGTTGAGGGACGCATGGATTCCACTCAGTATCAGCAGATTCTGGAGACCAATGTCCAGGAATCAGTGACAAAGCTGAATATAATTGAAAATCTGTGGTGTGAATTAAAGAGAGCTGTCCATGTTCGGAAGCCATCAAACCTGAATGAACTAGAGATGTTTTGTATAGAGGAATGGTCCAAAATACCTTCAACCACAATCCAGACTCTCATTGGAACCTACATGAAGCGTTTAGAAGCTGTAATTTCTGCAAAAGGCGGATCTACTAAATATTGATTTCATTTCTTTTTTGTGGTGCCCAAATTTATGCACCTGCCTGATTTTGTTTGAACAATTATTGCACACTTTCTGTAAATCCAATAAACTTCATTTCACTTCTCAAATATCACTGTGTGTGTCTCCTATATGATATATTTAACTGACATTTTTTATCGTAACAACCAACGATTTATACAGGAAAATAATGACTATTAACAAGGTTGCCCAAACTTTTGCATCGAATTAGCGCTCTGTCTTCCTCGCTCCCGGTCAGGTAGGTCCAGGTCATTTCGGCCTAGGTCATATTCTGTACCCCGTGGGTACTGACCTTCTTTTTCCGGGTTGTGTTACCCCAACACTTAATTTTATGTAAATGTTGTCATGCGTCAGTATAAACGTTTTTCGTCCCTTTTTGTTCTTGGAGAATTGATACTTTTTTTTCTACAACCCAAATATTTTTTATTTGTTGTTTATGGATATGTTTATGGCCAGCAGCCATATCACCCTGTAGCCCTAGACTGGTTGCCCACGGAAGCTAAGCAGGGTTGAGCCTGGTCAGTACCTGAATGGGAGACCTTCTGGGAAAAACTAGGTTGCTGCTGGAAGAGGTGTTAGTGAGGCCAGCAGGGGGTGCTCACCCTGTGGTCTGTGTGGGTCCTAATGCCCCAGTATAGTGATGGGGACGCTATACTGTAAAAAAGCACCGTCTTTCGGATGAGACGTTAAACCGAGGTCCTGACTCTCTGTGGTCATTAAAAATCCCAGGATGTCTTTCGGAAAGAGTAGGGGTGTTACCCCGGCATCCTGGCCAGATTTGCCCATTGGCCTCTGACTGTCATGGCCTCCTAATCATCCCCATACACTGATTGGCTTCATCACTCTGTCTCCTCTCCACCAGTAAGCTGGTGTGTGGTGGGCGTTCTGACGCACTATGGCTGCCGTCGCATCATCCAGGTGGACGCTGCACACTGGTGGTGGTTGAGGAGATCCCCCCCTTGTATGTAAAGTGCCTTGAAAAGCGCTATATAAATGTAATAAATTATTATTATAATTTTTGCTGAGCAAAAATATCTTTTAGATATAGGGTTAGCACTAATTGAATACAAATTTTACTTGTTAAGTGCTATATTGCCATTCAGTTGTTATTTTTGGCAAACGTAAACATCCCACTGCCGTTTCTCATATGCCTGTAAAATTATTATATGACCTAATTCAAAAATTACTAGAACCTCACTGCTCTGATACCAAAGAACGTGTGGTGGGGGAATGGAGAACAGAAAAAGATGTATACTTAGTTGTTAGAAGGCCCTTGATCAGAATTAATTGCTTTAATTCATTCTGTACCACATCATAAATACTGTCTTGAAGTCCAGGGAGTACAGCCGGCATTTTCAGCTCTATATGCACTGCATCATTTAACTGTGGGTAAAACATACTGTGACAGACGCTCCCTTCATTAATAATTTACTCTACAGTATATGCTGAGCTTTGCCAATAATGTCAGAGGAGCAACCACCTTCCCAGTTTTAATGATTCAAGGAGGAGGGGGGCTTGGGGGGCTTCTTTGCATCAGCACTCTCATCTCATCTGGAAATGTCAGTGGCTGATGATATCAAGGACTGTGTTGACAGGACAAAGAGAAGTACAACTGTTAAAACTCTCCTTTCGAATTTAAAAGTGAAAGATAAAACAAATGTCATCAGGCATATAATTAGCCAATGAAATCAATATCCTGATGAAGTCAAACATGTCTAAAGTGTTTTTATTCATTTTGTAAACTAGAAATAACAATTTACTTACATAAAATATACAACCAACTTTTCTAAAAATGTTTTTCATTGAAAGGGTAGAGTTTGCATTAAAAACAATAATAAATTAATCGGGTTGATTGAGACTTAGGGATCTGAAACAGGTGAACTTCTTCATAATCCTGTTCACTCATCTACTGTATATATCTGTCTTAATTATGTAGCTATTAAATAACTGTCTGTGATGAGTTTGAACTTTTAACCCTTGTCTGTGTGGTTTTTCTGTGGGTACTCTGGCTTCCTTTCATATTCCATTTTATTTTTTCTGTCCTCCCTGGCCATCGGACCTTACTTTTATTCTATGTTAATTAGTGTTACCTAATTTTAATTATTTATTTTGTTTTTTTTCTCTTTCTTCATCATGTAAAGCACTTTGAGCTACATTGTGTTTATGGAAATGTGCTATAGAAATAAATGTTGTTATTGCTGGCTTAATAAAGAAGAGTAAAATAACAAAAATGCTAAGGGCTTGCAACAAACTGCATCTGCCTACTTTAAATATGTCTAGAATGAGCAATAAAACTCCACTGCACTGAGAAAAATGAAAAGGAAGCAATCTTAAACAAGTAAATTGGAAGACAAAATGATTCCAAAATATGAAGAAAATTAATTTTGCAAAGGCACATATATGAATGCTTTAAAATAACAGCAAAATTAAACTACAAAAAAAGTTTTCGAATTTCAAGAAAGATCATAAGATCTGGTGATATGACAATGTTCCCAGGGCCGCTTATATGGAGTTGAAAATATTACTGACAATATTGTGTCACTAGGCTCCTGTACATCAGGTGTTGCTCTAAAAAAGTTACATGTCAAGTAATAGAAAGATTTTAATGTACAGTATAACACATTTTTATTGTTTGTATGCAATCTGTTTCTCTTTGTCTGCACTTGTTGTATTCCCTTTTTTCTTTAGATACTAATAAAAAAAAAAATTAATTAGGAGCACACATTCCTTTTGCCTTTGATTTGCGATGGCTGCTGTGCCTGTTCCTTCAACAAGATGTGGTATAAAAGGACTTCCTGTCAACACAGAAGGAGGCCTTTTCCATTAGGATACATGTAATTATACAACCAAACATCTCGGTGAGAGTTTGTCCATAACGTTAACCTATTAAAGCAATTGAATTACTTAACAACCTAAAGAAAATAAGCTAAAGTAGGCTGTATATTTCTTTTCCTTCTCATGGTATCAGTCTTTCTCCCTCTAATGTGCCCCTCAGAATGAACTCTCCTTTTCTAGGGGGGCTGACTTTATAGCGATTGGCTCAAAAGGGTCTGGGTTTTTGGTACCCATGAGGTGGTGTGGAATCATCTGGCTTTTGCCACTCACACTTTCAGGTAAAACAGGAGAAAAGATTAGTGGCAGTGCCCTTTCTTATGTCAGAGTGGAACCTCTTTCCTGTACAGAGCCTTAAAGGTGTCCCCTAGGTGCACATGTATAACAACAGTTACAAAACGACAGTGTCAAAAATGTAAAATGGCATTGCTAGACTAATGAAAAAATAAATTAAAGAAGAAGTATTTCAAAATGGAATTTGAATAATACTAAGAGTGCCAAAAGTGGATTCATAACAGCATTAATGTTTAATGACAGAGTGCAAATATTTCCAAAATGTTCAGGTAATATTCCATTACTTGAACTCTTGAAGTTAGACATTAACAATAAACCAAGTATACAGTAGTTATATTATCATGTAGTAGTTATCAATTAAAAAATAACATATTATATTGGTCTTTTTGAGTTCAAACACATTTAACTAGTCAGAAAAACACACCTTTAAACAAATGTAAAAGTCGTTTACTGGTATTATCAGCTTCTTTGGGAGGATCAGACATTTTTTTGCCAGAGATCTTTGTGCTGGAATTAAAATTAAAACTGGGGTTATTGCTGGCCTTGTTCTTTCTCTGTACAAACTTTGATAAGGAGAAGAAAGGTGGGAAGGAGACTCTGTAGTGTATCCTTTGCTTCATTTTTTTCCCTATAGCCCATGTAGTAATTTCTCTATGGTTGGGTTAATACTCCTAGCTGTGTCAGGGTATTATAGACTTGGAAGGTGGTCATCATACTTAGCACTCTGTACTTCTGATAAAAAGTTACTCAAGTTTTTGTGATTTATAATTAGAATTCTTGGGAAGTTTAGTAAACACATCTGTTTTTGAGGCTGCGGACCCATGAGGTTCATGTAACCTCTGCCACGCCTTACCAGGAGGTATATGTCCCTCACTAGTTGACCTAATGCAGATTGTGTTTTCAGCTACACACTCACCAGTTATTTGATTAATAGAGTGTATTCTACTCTAGCTGTGAGGCCAAGGGCTTCAATGACATTGAGAAATTAACATTTTCAAAGTTAGTAATTATCTGGTCTATTATCAAACCTGGTAAATCCAGATGACATCAACTGGCTCATTCCCAGGTATTTGGTGAGGTCAAATGTGGCTGCATTGTCCTTAATGTGATATGCCAGCCAAGTGCAATCACCACTGAATTGGAATGATGTTAGGGATGAGCATGAAGACTAATGCTTAGGAGCGGAAAAATTATGCCGTCATACTGTGAGGTCTCTGTAACATTGTAACACAACAGCTTCAGAGTACTCAAGAAAGAAATAAAACACTGGAAGTTTGATTTCTACGCTGATGCCCGGGAAGAGAACCTTGGTTTTGAAATGGCATTTTCCTTCCTATTTCTTTTTGCAAACATGTATTTGTTGTTACTATGGCTGTGTGTGTGTGTGTGTTTTTATTTTAAATAGTCTTTAGTATGGTATCAAGGGCTTGCAGATGGAAGTTGCAGATTGACTGAGATGTCTCAGTCTTTCACTTATGTGGTGGCCTCCATTACAACTGCGTCAGTTAATGCAGGTTCTGGAAAACATGGTTTGCAAAGTTTCTGCTTTGGCCAGTGCTTTGGTTGCTGCTATGTATTCCATTAATGTCATGAAAACATTAAACAACTTTGATGAGGAAGACTGCCTGCTGTCATCCATGCTTATGTTTTAACAGAATAACAGATGTCAGTGGATGTCACTAAAACACTGAAATATTAAACTCTTGCAGGGCCTGAATATACAGTATATAGTTATCTCTGCAGTTAATGAAACTAGAATGCAATTTAATTACTTCTCATCTGTTTCTGCCCTTGCCAATAAATGCTTACTTAAGAATGAGAACTATGTGGTGATTATTAGCAGAAGTACTTAAAGAGTTAGTGACACTGTGAGAACCTCAATCGAGGCCACTTACTTGAAACTGGCTAAAGCTGTAACCTCTAAAAGTATTTGAAATTAAAGCAGTTCACACTGTATTAATAGTATATGCTTACATAATTTGGCAAACTAAAAAATCAGGAAAAAATGGCCAAGAAGAAAGTGTCAGGTTTAATGTTTGCATTAAATGATGTTTCTAAAAATGAAAGTAAAATGTCTGTCTATAAATAGCATATTGCATGTGGATTTTCATGAAATTTTTGGAACCTTGATAGGTTTGCACAGATTAGAAATTAAAAATTTGTTGTCTCATGTCTTGGAACTGTCATGTTTCATGAGATACAACTGGTTACATTTCTTCTTTTTCCCAATTGGAGCACAAGGAGGTGAAGTGAAGTGATTTGCTCAGGGTCCCACAATGTTAGTGACAGGATTTGAACCCACAACCTCATGGGTAAAGTTGCCTAATTATGTGCACCAGATCCCTTTACCTTGTGGTGGCGTTTTCCTTTCAGATTGAGATGCTTATTTTTGCTGCTTTATCTTGGCAATGCTTGGCAACTGACCACTCTTACAGTTGAAGTGTTTTGCTGTGAAAATGTGCCAGTGGTTGCAAACACATTGACATGGCTTACTGACTCTAGTCTAATCATGTTGAGGCTTTTGTTTGTCAGCATGAATGTCAATTTATCATTATTTTCACTCATTTATTGCAAACAATGCAGAGTTATCAGCCTTTAGCATTACAGGTATAAACCACATGTCTCCTGAGCGGATGAAAGAAAGTCTCTAACATGCTGCTGTTGCTGGCATATAAAGTTGGGAAACAGAATAGACTGATAACACCAATTTTACTATTTTAAAACCCTTTTTTGGTATTGTTATTATCATTTTTTTTTTGTTTTACCCTTCTTCTATGTATTTTACCTATTTTTACATTTTTTTTCCTAAATCTAGTAACCAGCAGATATGCAGACACACACACAAACACAGACACTTCTGCTTTTATTGAGGTGGATTTTTGCCCGGGTTGCATACAGCTGGAATAGTCCCTTGAACCCAAAACATTGATATTCATGAAACTAAAATGGACTGGACAATGAGGAGACTCACACAGAGTAAGAGATGGTGCAAACAGTGCTTTGTCATTTCATTTACTCAAAGTGTTTACAAGGTGCAGTGCATTGTCATTAAATTAATAAGCACACTATAACTAGTGTGTTATAGTGTTACACACAAAAACATGTGTTCTTCCTTAAAGATAACAACATTAAAATAAATAATACGTTGCAATCCAAAAATAAACATAGAGTTAGGAATCGGGTTTCCTTTTATTGTCACTCTCTGAATCAGGACATCTTTCTCCCTCATCTCCCCTGCTAATCCCTTTAGGTTCTTTTTGGTAGCCATGGTCCCTTTCTCCTCCTCTTGCCCCAACCACCATCCTTTGGCATCCACAGTGATGCCCAGAGCTGGACATCTATCTTCCATCCACCCTCCTTGGCATTTATATGATCCGTGATCCTCCATTGTGCTTAGTGGAGATGGAGATAGATCCACCTGTGGGGTCTCACGTGTAACGCCTTGCATAGAATTCAAACTAAAATATGGCATACAGACAAAACTAGAAATGTGAATATGCACAAAAAAATTCAGATGCATAAAACACACTGTATGTAAGCAAAGTCCCACGCATTTTCCCTTTATAAATTCCAATCAATGTGATTTTTAATGCCTATGCATGCGCCTACAGCCCCACCCAAACTCCTTTTAGAATTTCACATATTTGAATATGCAAATCATTATAAATAGTCCCTTCTGTTCAATGTTTTGTTAACACTAGAATTACCAAAGCCTCTGAAAAAACATGTAAACCCGGCCCACCTTAAATCCATTCGCACCTCTCCGTCAGTGTCCCACCCCAATCCCCCCTCCCTAAAAGCAGAAATGACAAAAAGCTCTCCTAGCTCAAGGCTATGTTTATCTGGGAGAGAGGTACCTGGAGCTGTATAGGGTAAATAATATATCATTATTTGGAACACATGCATTTCTTCAATTGTGGTTGCTGTTAGAATGGTATTCATTTTTAAAAAATGCCCATCTAATTTCAAGTTTATCATTACTTGCTAAACTTTTTATATGATATTGCAATATTTTTTTCACCTTTTATTTTTATTCAACCTTTATGAGAAATTTCAATCTTGCAATTTTTGAATTGTTAGAATACTCTTAGATTGACTAGCAGCTATTGTCCAAAGTATTTTACTATACAAACTTTAGATTTAGATTGACTGTCAGACACAATTGTTAATTGAATATGGGCATTTACAATAAGTTGTGCACATTTTATCCTAATCAATATCCCTATTTTAATAGTGCAATAATGAAGACCTCCTGCAAGATACTGTGTGTGTGTGTGTGTGTCTTCAGAATCTCCCATGTGTCTTCTGGCAATTACTATTCACATTTTTTTAATATGCGTTTTTTTCATTGCCACTGTTATGTTTTGTCCAGGGTTCCAACCCTTTTCTTTATCTTTTTCACTCATTTTTCACTTTGAATCATTTATTATGATTATTGCTGTTAATATTGTTCTGTTAATTTATCATTCAGTTGATATATTTAATGTATTATTGTTTTTGTAATTTTTAAAAAATACTAATGTACTGTTTCTTTGAATGTGTTTAAGTTGCATGTATCTACATTTTAATTGCACTCCTATTAGACTATATATCCACAAAATTACCATATTCTTCAGGGTTTGCAATGTTTACTAATCTTTACTTTTCTCTGTTTTTTTTTTTTCCAGTTCTTCTGTTTTGGCATTTTGCGCCACCGCCACCTGATCAAGGGATTGTGCAGTAACCTGTGGTATTTAGTTTAAGGCAAGTGCCCCAGCTGTCCATGAAACTGACTGCATCAAATCCTTTGGGATGAAGCTTGGAAACAATGAGAATTGACTTAAGGACATCTGTGATAGATAGAATGCCCAGCAGGTACTGGGTGATCTTGTGGCTTTGGAACCCTTGCAGATTTGTTTTTTATTTCTCCTTCTTATCTGGATTTTTTTTCAGTCCTCTCAGCCACCTGACCTTATCATTATACTCATCTGTACAGACTACAGTACATAATGTTTTTTTTGTTTTCTCTTTCACATCTTCTAAATCAGTTTAATCTACATTCCTTGCATGAAAATGGGCTATTGAAACAAATGTTGTTGTTGTTGCTGTGTTTTGTGAGTGGTTTTCAAAGAGGGCACTGTTGAGGTGATGAGGAGATTCTGTCCCTTGCAATTCTTTGAATGTTCTTTGATGACTTCCCTGTTTGAACATTGCTCTTTTTGATATACTAGTTGTTTTGACATTTTCTGGCTCTGTTTTTAAGGATTCATTTTTTGTTTTTTGTATCAGAACTTGGCTGAGGAATGCCTATCAGGTAATTCCTTTTTTTGCCTCCTTTTCTACATTTTCAGCATTTTGTTATTTATTCATTTTTTGTTAACGAATCTTGAATTTTAGAAAAGATTTCCTTGTGGTCTTGTTTCTAACCGCAGTCAGAGTTCTTACAGTTCTTCCCATGGAAAGACATATGTTAAGCTTTAAAGACTCTTTGCCATACTATTTTGAATTTAAAAGACTGACCTCTATTTTGAGGCTGAGTGAGGCCTATAGCCTCCAATTTTCTTGGGAGAGCCATTTTGTGGACTATTTTTTTGAAGGCCTCATCATTTTCTGTTTTAATAGCCAGAGATTCAGAATAGCCACTGGTGAAGTACCCGGTCAACAGTTGTTGTTTGAAAAGTCTATCCAATCTCGTCCTCTGTAGGTTACAACTCCTTCAGTGATCTCATAGGTCTCTTAGTGGTCTTCCACACTAGTCTAGTTCAGGCATGATCACTCAATTTTTGTGGAACTTGATTAAACTGGACGGCAAGTTTCTCATCTTGTGACTTGTCAATCACATTTTTACAGATTTGCTTGGAGTGTCCTTTTGTCTTTGTTGTATCTGTTAGGCCACTATACTGACTTGTCACAAGCTGGACCTTCCTGATAAGGTGCATTTATAATTGACAAAATATTAAAAGGGGAGAATACATGTGTATTCAGTTATTTGTGTTTAAAAGTGTAATTTATTTAACCCACTTTAAAAATATCTGTTTTCACTTTGCCATAAAAGAGTCTTTTCCTGTGGATCAGTGTCAAAAAGACATTAAATGCACTGTAATTCAGTATTGTGCAACAATAAAATGTGAAAATTATGTTAGTTAATGGCCAATAGGTTAGATACCAAGGTATACAACACTGAATGCTGAATGGCTGCAACTACTTCACTGTTATACCCACTAGTGCACTAAATAACCAGAACACTGGAAAAGCAGAAATAAAATTTTGAAAGCAAAGTTAAAAGAAAAAATAAATTATTCCCATGTAACATGCATGAGAAAGTGCTACAAAAAATGCAAACCCAGTTTTGTATTTTTTCAGTTGACAAGAAATAAAAAATAAAAACTGGAAAATAACAGCTTGCTTAATTAATATAGGAGTTGAATTCAAAGCAGAAAATTTTTGGGATAAAAACTTACACAGTGGACTCCCAGACTATAATTGAGATCCACTGAACTATACTTAAGACACCATATGGTATTCATGGTATTTTAGAAAAAAACACATTTTAAATTTTTGAATGTTGCCACAAGCAGAAAAGCTTGTACTTAGTCAAACAACTAAGCAAATGTTATTCAGTGAAATTTCAGGTTATTCACTTTTTGATTGTTTGTCATGATCTCATGTTATGTTTGCACTTTTGCATTTTGCGAAAGAAGGAATTATGCCTGACTACATTTCCTTTAACCATCAAAATTGCAACTATTTTGCTACATGTACAGTATAACATTAACAAGTACATTAGAGAAATATTATAAAGGAAAAAAATTATAGACTACCTACAAAGGTCAACCTTTGTTTACGCCAGGCACTAGAATAGGGGTCACTGCAATTGACTGAACTTCATAAAGTAAATGAGAATTGCTTACGCCTATTGGGAAACTGAACCTTAAACCTTATAAACACAAATAACAAAGGTCACTTTTAGCTAATAATTCTAACTTGGCCATAAACGTACAGGATGCTTAATAATATACAGTATTGTCTGATTTTGTATATAATAGAACCAGATGCTCCACTTTTCCTTTGCAACAATTAGTACTATGAAATTGCTCTGTTTGCTAATAGTCATCCTTGATTTAACAACTTTAAATTTGTTTTGTAAATTAGACATATATAAATTAAAGACCTCTGTGTGTGTGTTTGTGTGCATATGGAGCAGTCCGCTTTGCTCATGCTCAACTACAGCCACTAGATTGTGCCTGCATGAACGTGTAAATTTGTTTGCTGCTTGATGCACCTCACTATGAAAGACTTGTGTGCAGCAAATTCCACCATGCAACAATGACATTGTGCTAATGACACAGCTGAAGAGACACAACATCGAAAGGAAGCAAACACAGCTCAACAACATGCAAGTGAAACACCTCAGCAATGGTGGGTAAGGCTTGAAGTTTTCACTAAAAACATTGTCTATATGGAGGTATTTTCTTGAGACAAAGATTAATAGGAATCATATACCAGTGATACAGCTAAGATGGTATTGCCAGTGTCTTCTTACAAAAACGAGTGGGTCCATGTCCTCTGCCCTGGGTAATTGTTAACAGTTATCTGATGCCTCTCCATGTTCATGAATATCGCAAAACTGTTAGGGAGCCTTTGGGTTGTTTTTTGTCCAGAAGACCACATGCAACTAGTATATTATAAATATATACTGCAGTTTATTTTATAACTCACCAGAATGGCAATTGGTTGAAAATGCAATAGTGTTTTTAACCTGTGTTTCAAAATAGTTTTCAAAGCCAGTGGTACAGTAATGCTTTTGAACTGAAGGGGCAAGTTTGTTTGGTGGCCCAACTGAAATGTCCAAGTCTCCCGTCCACACCCTACATCTTAATACACAATCAGTACACACTGCACACACATTCCAAAGATTTAGCATATAATCAGTAAGAACAAGAATAATATCAATAAGACACCATGGGGTAAGAGTCTGATTTTACGATGTTTACGGAATTAGTGGAACTGCTTTCTTGACTGTTAGGCCTCAGCAAGAGTGCTAAGTTAGCATTGTTAAATTTTGGTGCCTTCCGTCGACCCTATCATTATCATTTCTTGCTGCACATTCACCTCTCTCTAGTTATTATAACTTTCATCTGTATCCATCGCACTGTTTTCTGTGCTATTTTTGCATCACTTTCTTGATTGGAGAATCTGTCTCTCACCCCAACACCCCTCCCATCACTCTGTTCTTCTTTACACTTTTTGTCATTTCAGTTTTGACCGGGTGTAGTTGTTTGCTGGCTTGAAACAAAAAAGTGTGTGAGTGAAATCAAAGTTAAAGTAAAAAGAGCATTTTCTCATTGTTTTGTGCACTGAAATGCACCTGACATGTACTTACTCCTACAGGTGAATAGTCTCTTGGCCCCATGATGTGTTTGCACCACATATATATGCCCTTTTTAAAACTTCAAAATTGATTTCTATAATATATATATTATTTATATTAGGCTTTAAATTAAGATTTAACCAGAATGGGTTTAATCTTTTTTGTCATATTTGTGGGCACTTTATTAGGAGGTGAGCTGGAGCAATCAATCCTCCTGTACCCGTTCTGTCTATGCCACTGATCAAAACATTTGAAAAATAAGCTCCTGAATTATGCTCGCAGTTACACTTTAGATTAGATTGTTGATTGAGACTGCTTTTCCTCTAGAACCTGGAAGCTATGCCAGATTACTTGTTTTCTATACTACTCTTTCTCTAGAGATTCCTGAAACCACAGTTAAAATTCCCAACAGGTCACACTCAAGAAGGCTATTCCAATATTATAGTCACTAGCTGGTTGAAGCCATGTTGCCCTTTTAACACATTGACTGCTGGACATTTATTACCAGTATACTGCAGTTTAGGTCTGTGCATACATGATAAATAATGATCTCCATGAAAAGTCATAAAACATTTTAAATTTTTAGAAAGCAGCAGTTTTATTATCAATAGCAACTCAGTCAAAAGTATTATTATTATTATTATTAAAGAAACTATTAATTTCTTTATTTTCACCAGCAACACAACTGAAGTCTCCATTTGAATGAGAGTACTAGAATCTTATCACCACACATAGTGCAGGCTTAGAACAACATGTGCCACAAACATAACACGTTTCTTTGCATTGTACACGCTTGTTGCACTCAACACATTTGGTAGATGGTGACTGTTTGCACTCAGTGGGTGGCAGAAGGTCCATGTACTACTGTCCTGACAGTCAAGACAAGTCAGATGTCTTATGATGAAGAAATGCCTTCAGGGCAGTTATCCTCACCAGCAGCAGAGCCTACATGTTCCACATCATCCAGTTGATTATCAATGTCGATCGCTGTCATTATCATCAAAATATTCATCTTGCAAACATCTAGTTGTTTTAAAACTTTAGCAGTTTTATACCTTTTTCTTTACAACTAAACTATGGACTGTCCATTAATAGCTCTATTTTCCACAAGCTGTTGCCACCAAAAAAGTCAAAAAATCTATTGCTATCCACTAGAAGGCAACACTATAGTAGGTAACTAAGACAAGCTGTATACTGAGACATGAGTTCTCTCGTATGTCGAATTTTGACAGGCTCAGTGAGGTACAACTTAACTCATAACTCACGTTCAAAGTGCTAATTATTTACCTTTGTTGTCTTGTTTGAATCAATTTTGCTTTCATTCTGTATATGCTCCTGTAATATGTATTTCAAGTGGTGGAATAAATTGCTTCATAAATTAAAAACATGGTTTTGAAGACATTCCAATATTTTACAGGAAACTGATTTAGATGAGCAACATGATGGTTACTATAGTCATGATTTCTTTGGATCAGGATTCTTGCGGGATTTTCAAACCTGATGTGAATTGTTGAAATATCTATCTAGGAACATAATTAAAAAAAGAATTACATTAGTCAAACCATGATGTGAGAAACCATGGCAAAGTATTCCAGCATTTGAAGATTTTTATTAAAGCCATACTTCAATTTTTAGAATTTCTGGTGTAGAAAGATAATCAATTGGGAATTTCATGAATTAATGAAATCATATTTTTGAAAATCATTACATTTCTTACTGTACATCAAATGCATGCCTTCATTTTAAAATGCAATAAACATCACTTCCTGTCTAACACAAACTTTTAGGATGTCTGTGCCTTTCTAAAAACTAATACAGAAGTGTCAAGTTTCACTGCTGGTAAATTTAGCTGAGTGCTTGATATATATATATATATATATATATATATATATATATATAATTTATTTGTTGTCAAACATTATGCTCTGCAGGCCCTTTCTATTGTCCCTTGTGTTTGTTTGTATCATCTCAATGGTTTGGGCTTGCACCAGCTTCAGGGCTTGTGTGTACATTCTGTCAATAGAGGGTGATGTTTAAGGTGAGTTGTCAGGTTTATGACATACAACTTAAAACTAAATACATTATATTTAATAACAACAGGAACTGGTTATTAAAAATGGCATAAAATCGAAGAGCTGTGAATTTGCGTGTACTGTGCATTAAGTTTTCAGAGTAGCATCCTAGTATGGGTTTGTGTATTATTCAGAATCACAATTTTTTTCCTGGTCTTTTGTGGAAGTACTCAATGCCAGTTTTGTGTTATACTTTGTCAGGTTATTTCTAAAGCTGTTTATGTCCTTGCTTGTGCCAAATCTCACATTTAATGGCCTCCATTATGTCACAGGTCACCTGACACATCTGTCACATACCCCACAACTACACATCACTATAGTGACCAGACGCATAAGGTAGCAGCCTCCATGAAACCCGGTAGCAAAAAATGAAATCTTTCCTGCCATGAAAACAAAAGCAAAAATGGTAATGGAATGAACAATAAACAATAAGAAACATAACAATTAAAAAATAAGAATTTCAAATAAGGCAAAGAAACAAAAGGTCATACCCAGATCATACAGATGAATCTTATTAATGCAGGTCATTAGCCCTTTTTCATTTTAACTGTAAGAGTTACACGCAAGCTTCTTACTGATGTTAAGAAAATCTTCTGCCACTATCTGGGATCATCTGGGCTTTTCAATTCACAAACTGCTCACTCACCAACATTTTGCATAAGACACTCCTTCTCTGTTGTGCCCAATTATTATTTTGTTTGGCTATTTTAGGCCCAATAAGCCATAATATTAACTATTTGTCCTTTATTGCCATCAACAGCTAATAGTTTAAACTATAACTCTATTTATACTAATGAACTTAGACATTTTTACCTGAGTGATCCTATTCCCAAAACACTTGTTATATACAATAAATTTACTATTATTAAAATCAATTAAAACATCTCCCTTTATCGTAAACCCTACACCATTCATTCTATTATAAAATCAACAACCAATAATGCTCAAAGTGCTAATGGACGGACTTTAACTGGTAATGATATAAGTGCTAATTTGACGATAATCACTAATGTAATACTAAATATGTTAGTTGTGTTAGATTCTGATTGACTACAGTAGGTGGGCAAGGACACAGTCCAAATTACATACAAACATTAATCCTTGTTTGCAGCCCTTTATTACATCCCAATATCCAAGTTTAAATTCAAGTGTTATCTCCGATGTGCTAGGAACAGCAGCTTCTACATGCAGCTATAAAGATTTGAAAATGTTGCTTAATATTAGTCAGTATAGCAATGCTTCATCTCTAACTGTTAATTACTTATCCATCCCATACTGATATCATAAAAGGTGTTAGGTATGCTTTGTTGAGGGTATCTCTTATCAACATTAACACTAGCAGTAAAACAGATGATCATTTTATCCAGTCTCTGCTTGTATCTTTACAGGTCTAAGTGAATTCTGAAGGTGGTAAACACAATGTACAAGTTTCCTTTCATCTGTTATGTTTAAAATATATCCTTCAGTGAAAACAAAATCCTTTATAGTTGAATGTAGTTTGGCTGTTGTTGTGGATTCTATTTAATTAAAAACATATCCGTTATAACCACTAAATCATTCACAATATAATTAAAGTCAATTATATATATATTGTCACACACGTGCGCTTGGGAGTCAACGAAAGGACCAGAAAACGCCAATCCTACTCCAGGCTGGGTTGCACTAAACCTTTCTCTTTTCTCTCAGCAGACCAAATACAAGAAATCCTTCCTGTCCCAGCCCTGAGGACATCACTTCCTGTCCCAGCCACGAGAACATCACTTCCTGTCCCGGCCAAGAAGGACGTCACTTACTGGGAAATGACTGTAAAATTGTTTCTTGTTTTCCCGGTGCTCGAGTTCGAGATGTGATGAGGCGGGCGCCGACCTTCTACCAGAAGCACAAGAGGGCAATTGGATCCATCATTCTACATGCCGGCGTAAACGACATAAGGCACCGAGAGTCGGAGGTTCTCAAGGCTGACTTCGCAGCACTAGTTGAAGACACGAAGGAGAGGACCCCATCCGCAAAAATTTTCATCTCGGGGCCACAACCTCTTGTCCGACGATCGAATTAATACTACAGTCGTCTGCTGGGTTTAAACAACTGGCTGAGAGGCTTCTGCGAGAATCAAGACATCGGGTTTATAGACAACTGGGATCTTTTTTGGGAAAGGCCGCGCTTCTTCAAGCGGGATGGACTGCATCCGAATAGATTTGGCGCCCGGGTCCTCTCCAAAAACATCGCTAAGGTAAATTCGTCTACTGTCTACTTCTACTGTTAACCCCTTACGTAATGCTACTGCTTTGATAGGACATAATGGCTTAACAGAGTCTTCCGTTAAAGTGCACATCATTAATAATCTAATAACAAATCTTAATGCACGTAAAAATTAAGGCAGTGTGGCATAAACACCAATAATTTAACTGAAATTACTACTTCAGATCAACACTGCATTAAGACTATAAAAACGGGTTGTAGATTACATAAAAAGTACACACAGCGGCGTTAACAAAAATAACTTAATTTTTGTTCCGATTACCAATAACACGCATAAAATTCAGCTCTGCCCTTCAGAAACATTAAATATGGCACTATTAAATGTTAGAGCTTTAACTAACAAGACATTTTTATAAACGATCTTATTAGTGATAGAAACATTGATTTTATTGGCTAAATGAAACATGGCTTAATTCAATGGGCGGCAGTTTTAATCGAATCTGCGCCCGGATTACAGTTTTACTCGTGCAGACCGCCAGGGAAAAAGGGGCGGATTGGCAAACATTTACTCGAGCGATTAAAATGTAAAGATGTTAGTTTTGGTAAATTTAAGTCCTTTGAGTATCTCCGTTGTTATTCATGGAGATTCTCACGTTCTCGTATTATCCGTGTATAGACCTCCTAAATATAACGCGTCTTTCCTTGAGGAATTCTCTGACTTAATGTCAATTTTAGTTACAAACTATGACGCTCTTAATAGTGGCGACTTTAACTTTCATGTCGACAATCAGTGTGACCAAAAGGTAAAGGAATTCATGAACCTCCTGGACTCTTTTGATTTGAGGCAGCTCGTTAATCAGCCTACACATAAAGCAGGTCATACGTTAGACTTAGTGATTACTAAAGGACTTAAAGTTGATATAAAGCAGGTCATTGATATCGGTCTATCAGACCATTTCCTTCTACTATTTAATATAGAAATAAAGATAGAAAACGCTCATGAGAAGCATTTTGTTAAAAAACGCTTCTTTGACTCATCAGCAGCTTTAAAGCTTACAACTATTCTAAGCAATCAGTCCGTTTATAATGCCAACTATAATAGCGAGGATAATGTAAATAGTAAAGTGGAAAACTTTAATTCTAAAGTAAGAACTGCTGTTGACATAGTTGCACCTGAAAAGACAGTTAAAAAATCCTCTAGTATTGTTATTCCATGGAAGACCCAAAGAGTGTCTGATTTAAAAAGAACATGTCGTAGAGCTGAGCGTAAATGGAGGAAAACTAAACTAACTATCCATTATGAGATATTGAAGGTTAAAATAACAGAATACAATAACACTGTCCGTCTTGAGAGGCTCTGCTATTTCTCTAATATTATAAATAACAATGCTAGTAATCCCAGAGTCTTATTTTCAACAATTGATCGTCTGTTAAACCCAGGTAACACAAAGGAATGCCCCCACAATACTTCCAGTGAAACCTGTGAGAACATTGCTGTATTTTTCAATCAAAAAATTAATGATATTAGAGATAACATAGTATATCTCCCCAACACTGCAGAACCTCCAAAGCCCCGGTACTCCATTATAAACAAATTAAATGCTTTCACCAGGATAGATTTACCTGAATTACATAGTATAATCTCTCAACTGAAACCCTCCACCTGCGTCCTTGACCCAATACCAACCAGGTTTTTCAAAGAAATATCAGGCGTGCTAATTGACAATATTCTGGACATAGTTAATTGTCATTAGATACGGGGTCTTTCCAGACTGTCTTAAGACTGCTGTAGTTAAACCCCTGCTCAAGAAAATAATCTTGACCCCTCTGCCTTTGAAAATTTTAGACCCATTTCTAACCTGCCCTTCTTAAGTAAAATTCTAGAGAAGGCAGTCATTATGCAGTTAAATGACCACCTCAATAAACATGCTATTCTTGATACATTTCAGTCAGGCTTCAGAACAAATCACAGTACAGAAACTGCACTTGTTAAAGTAGTAAATGACTTGCGGGTAAATGCAGACAGAGGCCATTTATCTGTTCTCATCCTCTTAGATCTGAGTGCTGCATTTGACACCATTGATCACAATATTCTTAGAAATCGCCTTAGTCAATGGGTGGGCCTCTCTGGCAGTGTCTTAAATTGGTTTGAATCCTACCTGGCCAGGAGAAAATTCTTTGTGAGTTGTGGTAATCAAATCTCAAAGACACATGATATCCGATATGGTGTTCCACAAGGCTCTATCCTGGGTCCTGCTTTCTCAATCTACATGCTTCCGTTAGGTCAGATTATCTCAGGTTACAACGTGAGCTACCACAGCTATGCTGATGACACACAGCTGTACTTATCTATAGCACCTGATGACTCCGACTCTTTCGATACACTAACACAATGTCTTACTGGTATTTCTGAATGGATGAATAGTAATTTTCTCAAACTAAATAAAGAGAAAACTGAAATTTTAGTAATTGGCAATAATGGATTCAGTGAGGTTATCAGAAATAAACTTGATGCACTAGGATTAAAAGTTAAGACGGAAGTAAAAAATTTAGGGGTAACCGTTGACTGTAATCTGAATTTTAAATCGCATATTTATCAGACCACTAAGACAGCATTTTTCACTTAAGAAACATAGCTAAAGTTAGACCTCTTATATCATTGAAAGATGCTGAGAAATTAATTCACGCTTTTGTTTTCAGTAGACTAGATTACTGTAACGCACTCCTCTCAGGACTACCCAAAAAAGACATAAATCATTTGCAACGAGTGCAGAATGCAGCTGCTAGAATCCTAACTGGGAAAAGAAAATCCGAACACATTTCTCCAGTTTTGATGTCACTACACTGGTTGCCTGTGTCATTCAGGATTGACTTTAAAATACTGCTTATGGTTTATAAAGCCTTAAATAATCTCCCTCCATCTTATATATCGGAATGCCTGACATGTTATATTCCAAATCGTAACCTTAGATCTTCAAATGAGTGTCTCCTTATAATTCCAAAAGCTAAACTTAAAAGAAGTGGTGAGGCGGCCTTCTGCTGTTATGCACCTAAAATCTGGAATAGCCTGCCAATAGGAATTCGCCAGGCAAATACAGTAGAGCACTTTAAAACACTGCTGAAAACACATTACTTTAACATGGCCTTTTTATAACTTCACTTTAACTTAATACTGATACTCTGTATGTTCAATTCTTCATAATAACTATTCACAGTGGCTCCAAAATCCATACTGACCCCTACTCTCTCTTCTGTTTCTTTTTCTGGTTTCTTCTACTCAAAGCATCATGATGCACCAACATTGATGGACTGAAAGCCAGAAGTCTACGTGACCATCATCATCAGGTCCTTCCATGAAAACCCTAAATACAAAGAGGACTGTTTGACTTATGTTAGGTAGATTGCCCAGAGGGGACTGGGCGGTCTCTTGGTCTGGAACCCCTACAGATTTTATTTTTTCTCCAGCCTTTGGAGTTTTTTTGTTTTTTCTGTCCACCCTGGCCATCGGACCTTACTCTTATTCTTTATGTTAATTAATGATGACTTATGTTTATTTTTTATTGTGTCTTCTATTTTTCTATTCATTTTGTAAAGCACTTTGAGCTACATTTTTTTGTATGAATATGTGCTATATAAATAAATGTTGATTGATTGATTGATTAAAAACCCCTTATCCTTCATATTTAAGCAGTTCTACTTTGAACTTGAGCCTGTACACATTGTACTCAACTCAAAGCCTTTTGCAGTCAAGGAAACTATACAAGTGACAGCCTCAAACACTTGTTGTGTGTCCAGTTGTTTATTTCACTATATATATTTTGTAAAGAAATAAAGTCACACAATATGAACTTTTGGGGTTTCCACCCTGGTTTACTTGAACGTAAATAGAGTACTGTCTCCACAATGCAAAGTAAATGGTCACACCAGACAAAGTATACAGCAAAATAGGGGAACATTTATACAGAGGGACAGGAAATTGAATCAGGGATTCTGAGAGGACTGAGATGCATGTTGGGATACCGACATCATCATCTTGGGACTGGAGGGACGACAGGAACCCGGAAGTATGGCTTCTTTTTGTTTACCCCGGGCTTTCTTACAGCAGCGCATTCTCGTTCTGGCTGATGAGATAAGAAGAGAAAGGTTAGTGTGCCGCCTCTGTTCCTCGGCATGGGTTGTCGCGATGTGGCCTGAGTCCTTAAACTGCTCCCCATGCGCTCGTGCGTGACATGACCCCCCTTCTAGCCCAGATCCACCAGGTCGGGCGGCCCAAACCGAGAGGTTGTGAGCCCGTGACAGTGCATCCGCGTTGGCCTGAAGGTTACCCCGACGATAAGTGACAGTGAACTTGTACGGCTGCAGGTCCAAAACCACCTGGTAACCCGAGGATTTGATTCCCTATGAAGGGCCATCCACTGGAGGGCGGCATGGTCCGTCACCAGGGTGAATTCCCGACCCAGCAGGTAGTACCCAGAGGGGACTGGGCAGTCTAATGGTCTGGAATCCCTACAGATTTTATTTTTTTCTCCAGCCATCTGGAGTTTTTTTTTTTGTTTTTTCTGTCCACCCTGGCCATTGGACCTTACTCTTATTCTATGTTAATTAATGTTGACTTATTTTATTTTCTTACTGTGTCTTTTATTTTTCTATTCTTCATTATGTAAAGCACTTTGAGCTACTGTTTGTATGAAAATGTGCTATATAAATAAATGTTGTTGTTGTACCGCAGGTGAGTTACCGCCCACTTGATCGCCAGGGCTTCCCTTTCCACCGCCGCATACCTTGTCTCCCGGTCTAACAGTTTCCAGCTCAGGTACATCACGGGGTGTTCGACACCATCGATATTTTGGCTCAACATGGCGCCGAGGTCAGTGTCCGAAGCATCGGTCTGGAGGAGAAAAGGAAGTGAAAAGTTATGTGTTCTCAAAATAGGTGCCGAAGTGAGGGCCTGTTTTAAGTCACTGAATGCTTGTTCCGCGGCTTCATTCCACACCACATTAAAAGAGGCCCTTTTCTTTGTCAAACATATCAAGGGTGCTGCCCTTTCAGAGAAGCGAGGTACAAACCGGCACTAATAACTCGCTAACCCTAAGAAAGCCTGCACCTGTTTCTTGAGTTTCGGAAGTCAGAAGTCATTCTAAGATGACTTTTATTTTTGAGCACTGTGGTTTCACCATCTCCCCTCCTACCAGGTAGTCCAAATATTTGGCCTTGGTCAACCCAAAGAGGCACTTCCGGGGGTTGATTCATAGGCCGGCCTTCGCTAGTGTCAGGAGGACGGAAGTAAACCTGTAATATATGCTCCTCCCAGGTGCCGGAAAAAATGACGACGTCATCGAGATAGGCGGCACAATAGGACTGGTGAGGCCTTAGCACTCTATCTACCAGACGTTGGAAAGTGGCCGGTGCCCAAATGGGAGAACTTTGTATTGCCAGTGTCCACTGAAAGCGTTTTTCTCTTTAGCGGATGCTGTTAAGGGAATTTGCCAGTACCCTTTGGTCATGTCAAGTGTAGTCAAATACCGGGCTGTTCCCAATTTCTCGAGTAGCTCGTCAATTCAGGGCATGGGATAGGCGTCAAACTTGGAGACCTGATTAAGACGTCTGAAGACATTGCAAAACTCCAGGAGCCATCTGGTTTGGACACGAGGACAATGGGACTGGACCACGGGCTGTGACTCTCTTCGATAATGTCCATGTCCAGAATCTGCTGAATCTCCAACTCTACCTCAGTCCTTTTTGCCTCCGGGAGGCGATAAGGTCTTTCCCGAATAACCACTCCCGGATCTGTCACAATATCATGCTGAATCAGCGCAGTCCGACCTGGTTCTTCGCTGACCACTTCCAGGACGGACAGGATTGCTCGTTTGAGCTCCTGTAGTTGGAGGGGCATCAAATTGTTGCCAAGGTTAGGTGATATATTTTTGGAGAAAAGGGAGAGGGTGGACTCAGAAGGAGGTTGCTCCTCCCTAGTCTTCCACAACTTTAACAAGTTTACATGATACACCCTCTCAGTCGGTCATCGATTTGGTAGGCTAACCAAATAGTCAACGAGTCCTTTTCTTTCTTTAACCTCGTACGGGCCCTGCCAGTAGGTTAGCAGTTTTAAATGGGAGGTGGGCACGAGCACAAGCACGCGATCCCCCAGCTGAAATTCTCGAAGGGAGGAGTTCCTATTATAATTTCGGGCTTGTGCTGTTTGAGGCCGAGACATGTGGTCTTTTAGTATAGGTCTGATTTTATTTAATCATTTGCGTAATTGCGCGATATATTCCAACAGGTTTATGTTGGGAAGTGCCTTCCCCTCCCAACCTTCTTTTAGTAAATCCAAAATGCCCCGGGGCTGGTGTCCATATAAAAGTTCAAATGGGAAAAACCCTGAGGAGGCTTGAGGCACCTCTCGATATGCAAAAAGCACTAAAGGCAGGAGCTGGTCCCAATTCCTTCCGTCTGTGTTGACTACCTTACGGAGCATCTGTTTAAGGGTTTTGGTAAAACCTTTCTACCAACCCGATCGTCTGAGGGTGATAAACAGACGTTTTGAGATGCTTAATATGGAGTAACTTGGCCACCTCCCTGAACGTATCCGAAGTAAAGGGCGTACCTTGATCCGTAAGGATTTCTTTAGGTATACCCACTCGGGAAAATAATCATACCAATTCCCGTTCGACATTTTTGGTATTAGCAGCTCTCAGGGGAAGTGCTTCGGGATACCGGGTTGCATAATCCACCATGACCAATATATATTTATGGCCTCTGGCCAAAGGCTCTAGGGGTACAACGAGATCGACTCCGATCTGCTCAAAAGGGACGTCAATAAGAGGAATCGGGATTAGAGGAGGTTGGTCCATCCCAAGAATCTGACGTAACTGACAGACTGGACAAGACTGACAGAAACGGCGGACCTCCTCATTGATCCCGGGCCAATAAAATTGGAGTTTAATCCTTTCCAATGTTTTCTCGGCCCCGAGGTGGGCGTCTAAGATGTGGGCATGTGCTAGTTCACAGACCTCCTGCCGGTAGGTTCGTGGCACTGACAGCAACTTCCGTACCTCGCCTTCGAGTTCTGCAACTCGGTATAACAAGTCATTTTCTAAGACAAAGTAAGGTCCCGGAGGTGTGGAATCTAATGACGTTAGGTCGTCTGTGGATACAACAGCATTCCGGGCAAACTTCAGGGAATCGTCATTCCACTGTTCTCTTTTGAAAGATGCCGGCGTAGAGCGAAATTGAAAGTCTAGGCTGGCTAAATCACCAGGGGCTAGGCCTGGAGCAGCGTCCTCCCGAGGTGTAACCCCACCCTGTTGTGTTTCCGGATCGGGGTCCATCCCTGAAAGGCGTCCCCCCGGGCCGTCCACATCATTTGTCTTTGAGCACGGCATGGGAGCAGTTTGGAGAGTCCCCTGACCATCCATAAGTAGACCCAGTTTGTGAATGGGAGTGGTGACAGTTTTACCGCAGTTCATTTTAGACCAATCTTCTCCTAATATAACCGGATAGGGGGGTTTGGGCAACACTGCGACTAAAAGTTGTTTCAGAGTCCCCTTCCATGTTATATAACACCTTGTGGACCTGTATGATCTAGTATCTCGGTGCACACATTTTATATTTGTTTTCTTAGCGAGCCACTGTTGCAGTAAAACATAATGGTGAGCAAAAATGGTGATATTGCTCCCGGAATCAAA
Source organism: Polypterus senegalus (assembly GCF_016835505.1). Taxonomy (NCBI): domain Eukaryota; kingdom Metazoa; phylum Chordata; class Cladistia; order Polypteriformes; family Polypteridae; genus Polypterus; species Polypterus senegalus. The sequence goes on along the minus strand of NC_053169.1, from coordinate 63,700,078 downwards.
TAAAGCCAACACAGAGTGCCCATTCACCAAGAAAATTACGTATAAGTGCCAGAAGGTTTGGCGGCGCTCAGTACCTCTCTCCTCTCGTGTAGCTGCAGTCCATCGGTTCCGCGTTAAGGGGGCAGGTGTGAAGAATGTGTCCCACCTCATCACACTTGAAACAGCATGGCGGGGTGAGCACCCGGTCTTTCATTTTTGCTGGCAGCTCCGTAATGGTAGCACGACGGGAGGGCTCCAGTGTGGCAACCTGTCCCTGTCGGGCCATGTGCGCAGGCTTCTCAGACCCCCCCCATTTGGTTAACCAGCAGCTGTTGCTCCAAGACCTCCAGGAGCCCGTTCATATCCTGGTAGAAATGCCTCCGGACCTGCTGGGCGAGGTAGTCTGGCATGGCATATACTAATGCCTCACAGGCCCCCTGTTCAACCACCTGGCGGGCTTGATTAACATCTGGCCGTAGCCATCGCCCGAGTTTGCCCCAGAACTCGAATGCCTGGGCCCTAGCTGGAAGTTCTGGGTTGAACCGCCAGTGCCACCAAACCCTCGCCTGCTGGCCAGAGGTAATGCTGTACCGTTTATACAACTCGGCTCTCAGGAGGTCGTATTGGGCGACTTCCTCCTCAGGGAGGTCATGATAGGCCCGCTGCGCTACTCTTCAGGTAGGGAGCCAAGATGGACTCCCACTCTGCTCGTGGCCACTGATTTTTGGCCGTAGTCCTCTCAAAGACGGTCAGGTATACTTCCAGGTCATCTGTTTCTGTAAGGGGAACAATTTGAGGAGGTGGAGGTCTTGCGTTTTCTGGCCTTGCAGCCTCCACCGCTGCCCACCGTCTCTTTGTTCGATCGAGCTCTCTCTGTGTGGTGGCTTGATCCATCTTGACCGCCTGGAGTTCGTTTGCCAAGGTATTTAGTACCACATTTAGGTCTTGCCCTTCTGTCATCTTCGGGCTTTGTCCAAACGACTACGCCAATATGTGAAGAAATAAAGTCACACAATATGAACTTTTGGGGTTTCCACCCCGGTTTACTTGAACGTAAATAGAGTACTGTCTCCACAATGCAAAGTAAATGGTCACACCGGACAAAGTATACAGCAAAATAGGGGAACATTTATACAGAGGGACAGGAAATTGAATCAGGGATGCTGGGAGAACTGAGATGCCCGTTGGGATACCAATGTCATCATCTTGGGACTGGAGGGAACACAGGAACCCGGAAGTATGGCTTCTTTTTGTTTACCCTGGGCTTTCTTACGGCAGCGTGTTCTCGTTCTGGCTGATGAGATAAGAAGAGAAAGGTTAGTGTGCCGCCTTTGTCCCTCGGCATGGGTTGTCGCGATGTGGTCTGAGTCCTTAAACTACTCCCCATGCGTTAATGCATGACAATATATTTTTATATATATAAATATATATATATATATATATATATATAAAATATGCATATATATTTACACCATGGGAAAGGGCATTCAGTTGTTGGTCTCACAATATTCAAACTGTTGGCACAAAGTCAACATGTCCCCCCTTATTGACACCATGTCAATATTGCTATTTTTTATATATATATTTGGGTGGCACAGTGGTAGCACTGCTGCCTCACAGTTAGGAGACCTGGGTTTGCTTCCCGGGTCCTCCCTGCATGGAGTTAGCATGTTTTCTCCGTGTCTGCGTGGGTTTCCTCCAGGTGCTCTGGTTTCCTCCCACAGTCCAAAGACATGCATGTTAGCTGCATTGTCCCTAGTGTGTGCTTGGTACTGTATTTGGGTGTGTGTATGTGTGTGCCCTGCAGTGGGTTGGTGCCCGGGATTTGTTTCCTGCCTTGTGCCCTGTGTTGGCTGGGATTGGATCCAGCAGACCCCCGTGACCCTGTAGTTAGGATATAGTGGGTTGGATAATGGATGGATGGATGGATGAATGAATTTGGAGCAAATAACATTCCATAAAATCAAGTCAAACTTCACAAACTACCCAAGAAAAAGAGAGGACAGCCAACAAATATTTAAACTGATCTGATCTGGGAAGGTGTCCAGTCTAATATTGTGTGCTAGACTTCACTGAAAAAACCTTGCTTTTATTCAAATTGATTTTGAGTTCATAATTCTTTTGAAAATCTGCTAGTACTTTAGGACTGCTGGCACAGAATTTTGTGGGTCAGATATATACAGTACCATATCATCTACATCTAGTGATATTTTCTGTTCAAGTCCTTTTGTGATAATCTCCTTTATCTCTTATGCATTTCGAAAGTAAACCGCCAATGGTGATTGCAAAAAGCAATGGTGATAAGGGGCATCCTTGTCGAGTACCATATTCTCATTTGAAGTAGTCTAAAATAATGTTTTTAATACAAACTGATGCTTCTGGACTAGTATAGAGTGGTTTGATCATGCATGCATGTTTGGGTCAGAGCCAAATATGTGAAATGTGGTGAATAGGTAGTCCCATTCCACCATATCAAATGCTTTTCTGTGTCCAAAGATAATAAAATCTCTGGGGTGTTTAGATTTAATGCTTGAATATATTACTTTAAACAAGCATCGAAGATTAGAATTAAAGTGTCTACTTTTAATAAATCCAGTTTGGGCTTGTGATATTACAGAAGGAACCACTTTTTTAGTTCTTCTGGCTAAGACTTTGGAGAGTGTCTACATGTTATTATTCAAGAGTGAGATAGGTCTATATGATGCACATTGTAGTAAGTCCTTCTTTTTCTTAGGAAAGACATAAATAATGCTTGGAGAAAGGTTTGAGGTACAATTTTGTTGTGTTTATCTTCTATAAACGTTTACTAGTAATTCTAAGAGTGTAAGAGGATTTATCCAGTTCCTCTGCACGATGAGTATCTAGCTGTGGTATTTGTATAGCATCAAAAAACTAATTAGATTGTGTCTTATCTTATTTGAACTGAGTAGAATATAAGGACTTATAGTACTCTCTTAATTTGTGGGCTATATGCTTATGGCCAATAGTTTTATCTCCACATGTGTTGGTTAATACTGTTATTGCATTGTGGACTTCCTACGTGTGGATTTGTTGAGCTAAGATCTTATTAGACTTTGTTCAGTGTTCATAATAACAATGTCAAGATTTAAAGATGAGCTGTTCTGTTTCTTTAGTTGTCAAGAGGTTAAACTCTGTTTGTAAATCTGTCTTTTCTTAAAAAGTGCCTCATTTGTAACCTGGCGTATTCTACATATATTCTGGTAATTTTGCTGATTAACTCAAAAGCCTTCTTGGTTTCCAATTTATTTTTGCAAGAGAGATATGACATAATCTGTTCTCTTAAAATGCTTTCAGAGTTTCCTAGAGTATTCCCTCAGAGACTTCTGAGGATGTACTTGTCTCTAGAAAATAACCAATTTGCATGGATATGAATTCTGTACAATTCTCATCAGCTAATGACAGGGGGTTAAGAAACCAGCTACAAGATCAGTGTGCAGGGCATAATGATTTAAGCTACATGATCACAGGGGTGTGGTTTAAGTAACAATGACACACCAGTGAGAAGAAGGAATATGCTCTTATGTTTGGATTTAAAAGTTTCCATGGATCTGATAAGTTATGATCCTTTTAAAAACTGTATAATTATTTGTGCAGTATTAGTTGTTACCACTACTGTAGCTGAAGACCTATTCAAGTCTGGATTTAAAACACAGTTAAAGTCTCTGCCAATTATAAATATATGTGTGTTCACATTAGGAACAAATGCAAATACATTTTGGATGAAATCTCTATCATCCACATTAGGATATTTATCTAAATCAAAAAAAATAATTAAAAAAATTGCCATCATTATAATATATCATCCTTCAGGATCAGATACTATGTCTGATACTACAAATGGAACTGTTTTGGATATAAAGATTCCTACTCCCCTAGTTTTCTTTGTATAGGTGGACAGAAACATTTCCCAACTCCAATCTCTGTGCAAATGAAACTGGCCCTTACTTATTAAATGAGTCTCCTGTAAAAAATATTTTCTAGCCATTTAGACCTGTTAGGTGACAGACTACTTTTTTCTCTTTAATTCATGATTGAGACCTTTAACATTCCATCTCACAAAATTCACTGTTTGGTCATATAGACATTGTTTCCAAAGTTTTGTTAACATTTTGTAGGCTTACGTTATGGTAGTTGCATTGTTACATGTGATAGCTTTGACGTAGATGTAAGATTATTGCCTGGTGTTATGGCTATGGAGCCTTTTGTTATGTTGGTACTTACAGTTTTTGGGGTGGAAACACTAAATAAGAAGTAGCATTGGCCCCCCAAACCCCTCATTTCGTCTACCCAAGTTAGGATAGACTACACTTCACAAAGTCCTAGGACCTTATGTATAAACAATGCGTATGTACAAAAATGTTGCATACGCCCTTTTCCACATTGAAATCGCGATGTATAAAATCTAAACTTGGCGTAAAGCCACGCACATTTTCATGCTACCTCAAACCCTGGCATATGCAAGTTCTCCACTCAGTTTTGCAAACTGGTGGCACCCCGCATCAAAGCCATGCATTTTGTTCCAGTCTGGTTTCCCTTTCTTTTTTAGATCTACATCCCTGATGTGGCTTTATCATATACGCTGAAATTAACCGCATTTTGTTTATTAGTTTAACGCATCTGATTGTAATTAACCTGTAACAATATAATGGTCCACGGAATGGCCAAACTATTCTAAATACCATAGCTGCTTTAGCATTGTTACTCTCACTGCACCTTCTTCTTCTTCTTTCAGCTGCTCTCGTTAAGCATTGCCACATCTTTTTCCATATTACTCTCACTGCACCACTTTTTGTATTTATATCACTGTATCTGAGTGTGGAATCACAGCTCTACAGCAGCTGATCGGAAAGAGAATTATCGGTATACAGCATCTAGCACACGCTACCTCAGCCATGCTGCCTATTTGAACTGCTTCCATACGGCAAACACTTCAGAGCCTTTCCTTTATTGACCTTGCAGTTCAGAAAAAGTTTCATCCCAAGAACTATAAATGAACTCAATTAGTCCATCAAGTGCTCCTTGTACAACTGTTTGTACTTATAAGTACAATTACCTCACTGCAAACTTGTGATACAGTTCTAATATTACACAACCTGAGCCACTTTAACATGTATTTACATATGATGATGATATCATTTTAAGATGAAATGCAGCAGAATATGTTTATTACATTATACAGATAAAATGTTAACATCATTTAAATAATCTATAGTTTTATTTTTTTTTCTCTTTTTTATTAATTTTATTGCAATCCATACAAAACAATCAAGTTTTTACAAAAAGAAGAATTGAGTTAAGAACAGATCGATCCCCACCCCTGAGAGAGAGAGCAAGCCAAACAGCGTAAAATTTAAGGCTTGTAAACATACCTAAATTAATAAATTCTCTGTGCTTCATGACCTTATTTTAAAATGTTACTGATTAGCTCCTGCCATGTTTTGAAAAAATCTGTACGGATCCTCTAACTGAGTATTTGATTTTTTCCAATTTCAAATAGTATAACGTCCTGCGGTGGGTTGGCACCCTGCCCGGGATTGGTTCCTGCCTTGTGCCCTGTGTTGGCTGGGATTGGCTCCAGCAGACCCCCGTGACCCTGTATTCGGATCCTGGAAGAACCCCAAACACAGCTGTTAATGGGTTAGGAGGGATTGTGGGTCCAAGGCTGTCTGAAAGGTAATTAAAATTTTGGTCCAGAATGATGTTAATTTGGTGCAGGACCAAAACATGTGACCCAGTGAGGCTGGGACTTGGTTGCAACGTTCGCAGGTTGGATCATGCCCTGGAAACATTTTGGAAAGTTTTAGTCGAGACAGATGTGCTGGATATATAATTTTGAGTTGTATAATTGTATGCTTTGCGCATATGGAGCTCAAGTGAATTCTCTGCATTGCTACTTTCCACTCCTTTTCTGATATGTTAATTGAGAGATCTTTTTCCCAGTGTCCTCTTGGATCTTTGAAAGGGAGGGATTGTAAAATGATTTTATATATTGTAGAGATGGAGTCTAAGTCCTTGAGATTGATAATCTATATTTTTAATAATTAAACATGTGAGGACACAGTGTCACAGCACAGGCGGCGAGCTGGTGCCCCATTCAGGGATTGTCCCTGGTTCGCGCTGTATTTTTGCCAGGGCTGGCACGACACTGGAAGGTTAGATGAATAAAGTAATTAAACATGTACTACGAAGACATTTCAATTTTCCTTAAAAGATTTGAAGAATCAGCGTTCTAAGCTTACAGATGGCTTAACGTCTGTTACAGAGCTGATTGTGTGGCGATTGGGTACTTGGAGAAAGAAAAGGAAGAACAGGAATAGGAGGTCAGTACGGTCAGGAGGTCTTTCAGGAGGTCTTTCTCTCTGAAAGAGAAAGTACTGCTGCAATAAATTATTTCATCGAAAGTTGCGCATGGTGCAGCAAGCATTTTGCGTGAAGCAGGAACGAGGCGCCAGCTCGTCACTATTACTATGCCACCGTGTCCCCATGTTTAATATATGCTTTAATTCCTATCATCATGAAAATGATATCAAATGTACATCTCAGTATTTTAATTATTCAGAAAACTGTATTATCAAGAATGTAATGGATTCTGTATCCTGTCGGAGGAAGAGAAAGCCCGTTTTAAGTGTGATTCACACACAGAGCAGATAGAAGAACACATACAAAATAAAGTATTTAATGTGCTACTTTAGTTATGGTGGTATTTGAGAAACTAGTAAATTAAATGATTTTAAGGTGAAGTTTATGATGTTCTACTTTAATGACAAAATAAACTACGTGATTAAAGTGGAAATTTTGAGATTAAAGTTGATATTTTCAGTTTTATCCCCATTGTGTCCCTATTTTTTTTTTCTCTGTACCCTAATAAGCTTTCATATGACACTCAGATAATGGGCTATGACTCTCCTTTTCATGCTGACTTTGATATCTGACAACTTCTTTTTTATTTCGGGCACTCTGTGAATTTGTGAACTTGAGCTTTCGAGTTTCTCTGACACTCTATGTCACTTGATCAACTTCCTTTTGTTGTTTATGCCACTGTTTAAACCAACAAATAGTTTGTTTTTCCTTGCCTCCACTTGGTATTCGCTGAAATTCTTCTATTTTCCCCCATGGTTTTTCCATTGCCTTATCACAGAATGCTGAGCTTAAGGGATATTTATATTGATTTGCATATTCAAAGAGGCGTAATTCTGAGAGGATTTTTGGACTGGCGGCAGGCATGTGCACGTGCATTACTTTTCACGCTGACTGAGATTTATGTAGCGAAAGAACGTGGAAGTTGGCGAAAGCACAGATTTATGCATCTGGATTTTTTTGTGCGTACGAACATTTTCGCTTTTGTCTGTACACCATGTTTTAGTGTGAATTCTATGCACAGCGTTATGCATGAGGCCCCTCCCTGGTCCTTTGATACGCCAAGGGACAGAGCACGTCCAGAACAAAACAAACCACCAATTTTCAGTGTAGAAAAGAGATGTCTTATGATAGTACAGTCCAAATGCAATAAACTAAAAGAATGATGTTAAATAGTTCCAGTGAAGACTGAGATAATATATGACATAAACTAAGGGTATAATGTAAGAAAAAAAACAAAAAATACACAAGCTGTAAATAAATAGTTACTTTGTGATTGCCAAAGTGTGCATACAGTATATTCAATGGAAGAAATTTCAATATAATAACTGAAGTTTAAAAGAAAAGAAAAAGTGGCTGAAAAGGAAATAGTTACAGCAAGTGTCACTTTACAAATGGATCAAGTTGCTATTTTTTTTTTTTTTGATGGAATATGAAGCCAAGAGTGTATTAGTCAGTGAAAACCCTTTAACTGCTGCCACTAATATAACAACTCGATAAGAGCCAAATATTACAACTCCCCTACAGATAACACAACTTGCCCTGGGAAACAATAACAAAAGAACAAGAAACATGTTCTATGGAGTTTCTTGTATAATTTAAGAGAATTTATGTTGATTTTTTTAAAGTACAAGTTTGTTTGTCTCTGTGTTTATTCTACCCTTTAATGGAAGGCAATACAACACCAGTGTCCTCCAGAAAACGTTTCATTCAGCACAGCAAATACAAGTCAAAGAAGAAGTCCACAGTCTGTTACAGTCCAGGCTCCACGTCTACTTTTTTGAATTACAGAACATTATTCAAGTATTATATTTCATTAGGTCTAGTGCCACCATGGTATTTGATATAAATATATTTTATTATTTCCAACATAAAGTCCTTCAAATTATTTCAAAGGATGTTTATATCAGCAGGTGTTATCCTGAAATACATCTATTAATATTTCTCTAACATATTATCTAAAAGTTAAAAGTTTCTTTACACATATCCCAGTTATGTTTCTTTAAGTTATTATTTTATTAATTAAATTAGCACATTTTAATCCTAGGCTTTACGATTTTAACAGTGTCCAGAATGTTTTATTTGAACATCAGATTATAGGAGATAAAACTAAAACTTCCATCAGCTGTGTAGTCATGCAAACATTAACAGTCCATTCCATTTCACATTTAAAATACACAAATTACTTATAACACAAGGATATATATCATACTAGCCATCCCCTGCGGCTTTCGCCCTCGGAGTAGTGAAACAGGACAGTAAGGATGGCCCCACCCAGCTCTCTAATCCTGACGTCACTCTTCCCCGTCCCCTCAGCTTGCAGCCTCTGTTTCAGATTAGCGCAAATATATTGCATCTAAAAGCGAACTATGATTCTTAGTGCAATGAGAGAAGTCGCAAAATTAACTGTTCAAGCAAATTATAGAAAAAAAAATCTAAATCCATTAAGTAGTTCTCTCGTTCAATAACTAAGCGGAGGTAAGGTTACACCCCGAGGCAGACACTTGAGTGAGGAGGGGAGGCAGCCCGATGAGTCTTTCTCAGAATTATGCTAATAAATCAGTACTGCAGGCGAACTATGATACTTAGCACAATGAGAAAGTTGCAAAGTCAAAGGAATGTTCAAACAAATTATAGAAAAAAAATATGAAAAGCGGATATACAAACAGGTATAAAAAACCCTAAGAAATTTCGCACTTGGACCACGAAATTTTTAAAACCGTTTCTTAGCGATCACCTATGGGCCAAGGGTAACCTACATTCTAAATTTCAAGTCCCAAGTCCTCATGGTTTGGGAGATTTCAAGATGAGTGAGAAAGTGATATTTGGCTTTTATATATATAGATTGCATAAAATGCCTTATAATTTAAAATTTTTTTATATTTACAATGTATTGAGAATGGAGATTGTGCTCCTTTGTCAAACATTACAGTACTTTAAACTGATAAGAAAATGTTCTAATATTTAAAATGTGTCAATGCTTAATAACATTGACTTATTTTACCCATAACTTCCTGTTAACGCTAGAATCCCATCAAATTTTGTTTCCCTTGATCACACTATTTTTCCCAACACACGCGAGGAAAATCATATCCTGATAGCCGTCTTTGTATGGCAAATGTATCAATTAGCATCACTCGCCCATTCCTCAGTGCAGGCAACTGTTTGCCCCTTAGGACATTTACACTCTGTGTTTATCACCACCAGCCCAAAACCTCTCCAGACTTCCAGCTAAAGTCTGCATTGAAGATTTTATATAGTAAAGACTTGAAAAGAATTATACAGGTAATGATATATCGTTGTTTTAAATGCTGTACATTTCATGTATGTTCCGTGTTACAATGATCTATGTAAATGTATAAAAAACAAGTTTTAGGTCTTATTATATCAAATATAACCGCTTGAATGTTTTTTTTATTTTAGAAACATGTAAAATTTTGAATTTTTACAATTTCATTTTTGACAGTCACGCTTCTGTGACATCAACCAGCACACAGACCTAATTTGCCAGTTAGCATTAACTTTTTGCAATTAACAAACCAACACAGACTGTTACTCAACTGAAATGCATTTATTATATGCAATATGACTGCTTGAATGTGAAACACACACCAACACACACATGCATGAAAACAACACATTTGCTAAACCAAGGAGGCTATTAGCATACAGTTGCTGCACTGATAAGAACATACGATATTCCTCGCATGTATTTTGGGAAAGTAGGCTTTTCAGGGAGACGGCAAATTTTCACAGGCTTTGGGAATTCAAGTGTTAGGGCTAGTTGTCCGTGTTTGCTTTTTCGTTGATATCTTCTGAGGTAGTCCTGAGGCATTTTTGGATTTTTTTTCTCCCTAAATAATAAAAACCATCATTTAAAAACTGCATTTTGTGTTTACTTGTGTTATATTTGACTAATGGTTAAATGTGTTTGATGATCAGAAACATTTTGTGTGACAAACATGCAAAAGAATAAGAAATCAGGAAGGGGGCAAATAGTTTTTCACACCACTGTATATACAAAAAACATACAAGCTTGAACCTTAATTTCCTATTGCCAGGCAGCTGTGCTAATCACTGTGCCACACTACTACTCTAGTTACCTCACAACTATTCCTGCCACTGACACACATACCTAAGCTCAATACATATTATGTAGTTCCAAAAAGCATTGCAGTATATTCAAACACACTCACTCTCACACACACACACACCAGCAGCATTTTTATTCTTGAAAGAAATTGTCTCCCTTGTAGTTTATAATTATCAAAAGAACAGTTTCCCTTAAAACTTGATCAGGGTTTGAAGGAAATATGTTTTGCACATTTGCAAACAAGTTTATAACCAAAAGTGGAGTCATTCTCATTATACCTAATATTACGCATTTTCAAAACTCACATTTTTAAATCCCATTTACACATCATTTCTTAGACATGGAACATTCTTTTAACATGTCTACTCACAACATTTTTCCTCAAACATGTCACTCTGTCAAATAACTATACCTATTCCACCTGTGGGCTTTGTTGCCCTACATTGTCCTATGAGTCTCACTGTGGGATTCACTGTCCTACAGGTCCCGCTGCCTTTATAGGCAACATATGCTCTTGAAGCATCCTCCACTTTTAGATCCTATTTTTCCTACCCTACTTTCTAATGAGACATTTTGCAAAACCTATAGTACAATGTGGGGAATTCCTCCAGGCAGTAGTACCTACTACCCCAGAGTTACCTACCCTAAATATATACTAAATGTTAACACACAAAACTTCACTAATGACCTATCAATCTCATCTTATCCCGAAGTTTGTAAACATTCCTTACTTCCTGTGGCTACCTATCAGTCTATATCTGTATTTTTATAGTGGCATGGGAGTCAAACCCAATGCCCTACCTAAAAGAACGAGCTTTCGTCTACCTGTACATATTCATTTCTCAACTAAAATGGTTGTGAGCCCTGGAGACTTGGGTACCAAGCAGATGATAACAGGCCAGTGGGATACAGTCCCACCAGCGCAGGAATTTCACCTTGGTATTTTCTAATTTCCAAGCCGCCAGGTATCCCTCACTGGCAGGATTTGGACTGCACCACGTGTTGGACCACAAAAACAAAGAAAAATTTTCCTTCAAATAGGATCTCTTTGAGTATTTAAATACACAATCAACCTGAAGAACTAGGCAGGAGGAAGCTTGTTCATGTGTCTTTAATTTCTCTTCATGAAGAGGGATGCACTCCATCACAGCAGCCTGTGAAGGAAATGTCACAGAACAAAGACAGAGGCTCATACTTGTATAAAACTGAATTTTCATAACAGTATTGAATTATTGCTTATACACAATTCTGACATTTATTTTGATTGATTAAAAGAGATGTTTTCAGCAGAGAGTATAGCCAGCTTACATACTGTGTTGGACGGTCGGGGCCCTTACCTGGCTGGGACGCCCTGATTATGGAAAGACTGGGAGAGAGAGAATTACCGGGACCGTTTTTCCCCTGGCCCAACAGAGGGCAGCCCTCTTGGTTTCCAGCGGGGCCACGGGTCATGAGCATAGAAACTCAATCCTTTTGGAGCCTGGAAGTGCTGCCAGAAGTAGCTCATTGGGCACCTGGATTCTTTCTGGGTGCCCTATAAAAAAGGGCCAGTCGCCAGCATTCAACGGCCAGAGACGGGAGGAAGAGGACAAAGCCTGTGTGGAGGACTGAAGGTGGTAACGAAGGGACTGTGGTGGTGGTTTGTGCACTGTGCTGGACTGTGTAAGTAAAAGGTTGTGTTGTGTGCTTAACCTGTGTCCTACCTGTCTGTATCGGGATTAGGACGGCTGTACCCGTCCGGGCATCACAATACCCAAAATAAAACTCTGTTTCCACTACATTCTTGTCCTTCTTAAACATTTCTTAAGTGCTGCTCTTACGCTTCTTTTATGAAATTTCTGTGTACGTTACAACTGCCAAGTCTTACTGTGTTACCTGTGTTTTTCCAGAATTACCAAGGTTCAGCAGCTCTAGCTTAAAAAATGGGATTCAACAAAAGCCTGAAGAGCTGAAATGATTCCACAGACAAAATATCTTTGTTTTTAAAAGTTTTAGTTAAAATTCAAAGTGCAACAGTTCACACAAAAAGAAAAAAATGAAATAGCTAAAAAAAAAAGGAAAATCTTAAGAAAAGTTCTGTTCAAACCTTAAACCTTGTTAGATTTCAAATTGTTACAAATCATTTCAAAATATTTCTGAATCATTTCAAAACGTTTCTGAACCATTTCAAAATGACAGTCAGAAAGCTGTATGCCTATCCCATTTCTAAGTTGAAAATGGGTCTTTTAAGTCCCTGTGTACTGGGACCTGTTCTAAACAACAACTGATGCAATTAACACACTGTATCTCTGTTATAGCAAGAAAGTTCTATCTTTTATTATTATTTATTTATTATTATAGACACTGTTTTGGACCCTAAAACATGAGGCTGAGCCTCAGTAATTTAGCAAAACCAGCTTTATTCCACTTTGAAACAGGAACAGCATGGTTATTTATTGTAGCAGCTTTTATGTCTAAGAGAGAGACACTGACAGCTGGTAAGTGCAACACCCTCAAACCCTTTTTTATTGTCCCCTTTTTTCTTTTACACCTCTCAGACCAAAGTAATCAAGCTCATCTCACAAAAAGCATACCTACCGCACATGGCTGCAAAATCGAACCCTGCAATTAATATCACAGCGCACATATAAAACAGCTGGATCTACCACTATTCTATACAAAGACATAGCAATCAGGCAGGGTTAGTGGCCAAGTAATACTGTTCCTGCATTTATAATGTTCCTTGCATCACCCATCGATGATGGCGCTTACAGTGCGACAGTGGTCGGCCCGGATTTGCTTTTGCGGTGAGCCACTGCAGCACTGGGAGCCTGTGGTTGCCATGCCAATGGAGAAGCTGTCTTCCACAGACGAGGTGATTGTGCTTCGAGACACTCTTTGGTGTGTCATCCCCTGAACAGTCTCGTAATGATAGTGCCATACCTGGTTTCTCCACTATTGACTTATACTGTGTTAGTGCTGTGAATTATCTATGCTAAGGATAGATAAGCCAGGAACACCATCAATCAATCAATCAATCAACATTTATTTATATAGCACATATTCATACAAAAAAATTTAGCTCAAAGTGCTTTACAAAATGAATAGAGAAATAGAAGACACAATAAAAGATAAACATAAGTCAACATTAATTAACATAGAATAAGAGTAAGGTCCGATGGCCAGGGTGGACAGAAAAACAAAAAAACTCCAAAGGCTGGAGAAAAAAATAAAATCTGTAGGGGTTCCAGACCAAGAGACCGCCCAGTCCCCTCTGGGCAATCTACCTAACATAAATCAAACAGTCCTCTTTGTATTTAGCGTTTTCATCGAAGGACCTGATGATGATGGTCACGTAGACTTCTGGCTTTCAGTCCATGTGTTGTCCAATCTTCACAGTTTACACAGAGACATAAAAAACAACATATAATAAAAAATAAACAGTATTAAAACAAAAATATATGCAGAATTTACACAGGTATACCGATGGGATTTAAAATAAAAACAATGAGTAAAAGAGTAATCCAGAAACTTTTTTTTAATTAAATCCTAATATGATAATCAGTGAACAGTTTAGAGTATCAAAATAAACCGGATCAGTCCCTCTATTTTGTGACAATGAAGTACAGTCCTAGGGAGAAATATGCTTCTAACACACAGGCGTCACTATTTTGTGTTTTTTCTAGGTAGTCAACCCAGAAGTGCGCAGGACATGACTTATGAAGTTGCAGGTATAAAGGTCATTACAAACACATTCTATTTATCCAATTTTTCAGATACATCAAAAGAAATCTCTGTGTGTTATTAGTGACCCATTTGTACTGTTAAAGACTTTTTGCTTGCATCCCATGAACAACTGTTCAACAACACATTTCTTTTACCAAATGCAGTATCTGCTAAGGAGACTATGCTACCTTACATATTGACTATATTCTCATATTATACCAATTTCTTTAGTACAGTTCACTCCTAGATGTACTCCTAGACTTCTGAGGAAGCACTGGAAATGGTACCCTTGAAATGAAATTTAAGATAACAAATGAAAATTAGTTATTAGATATTGACTTGTTAAATTGAAGAGAGGACTCTTGACCAATGAATGAGGGTAAGAGGTATATCATTTGTTCAAAAAGGCAATCCTATGTGATATTAGCTTCCTGTTTATGATGTGTGTTGTTTTTTCCATTAGTAAAGATTTTTAGAAACATACCTTTCATGTTTTGAGCAATCAGCTGGATAAATAACGTGGATTATGCAACACAAGGAATGTAAGATTCTTTTTTTTCTTTTTTCCAGGGATATTTTTCACTTTGTTTACTGTTGTACAGCATTGGTCACTATTATCATGTATTGTATCATAAACTTTTTTTGTCAGTGTTCTGCAGGAAACTATGACAGTAAAAATCTTCTCTGCCATTACTACCAACTAAATTTGGTAAAAATACAATAATATAATGTTTGAGTGGAGTGTTCCTCTAACCCTGAGAGAGGATGGGGATATATAGAAAATTATTTCCTATAAAGTTTCATGTTCTTTTAATAGAACCTGCTAGCATTTTAAGAAATCTTGAAATATATTGGAGGCATCTTGTAGTGGTGTTATGATACTGCAAACTTTGGTATCAATCTGATACCAGGTAAATACAGGGCCAGTATCGCCAATACTTATGCTGATACTTATACACTTTACTTATCAAAGCAGCTTATTTACTTTCACGTAGGGGAGAGCAGGGTGTCGTGATTTATGACATGAATACATCATCAAAACGCTAAATCTTAATGCATTCACATGACCACTAAATGATTTTGGGATTTTTGCTTCCCACAGTTAATTACTTAATCATGTGCATGTTACAACCCAGGACAGATTTTAAAGAAAGTTTTTAGGCAAATAAAAATATCTTTTATTACTGTAATGAACTGAATTTTCAAACATGAAACCTGCAGAAAAGTATTACTTGAGAACAATAATGTTTTAAAACTTACATTGTTCTTTCCTTCAGTCTAAGGTTTTTGTTTAGAAACAATTATATAATAACAAAAAATAATTTCTCCCTTTCATTGCACTTCTATGCCTTTTTAAATAAACAAAGGACACAAAATTATTACTGGAGAACAAATGTTTTAAAACTTAAATTCTTCTTTTTCAGTTAGAGTTTTTGTTCAAAAACAATAATATAACAACAAAGCAAATATTTATTTGTGAAAATAAAGTAAATAAAATGTAAATAACTAAACAAAAGCACAAACTATGGTTGGCTCTTATTGTCAACGTTTGGCTTTTTATCCCCAAATACCTCTGGTGTCCAAGGAAATAGTCCCTGAGGCCCACTTTTGGGCCCTGTCCCCCTGTTAGGAACTACTGAGTTATAGGTTTTTGTTTAGAAACAATAACATGTTTACATGTTTCCCTTTTATTGTACTTCATCTCTGGCGTACTAACTGTCCTGCCTTTGAGAAAATCCTTTCCGTGGGTACATATGATGCAATGACTCCTAGGTGGTTTCTTGGCATTCTTTTTCCACCAAAGTAGTAGGTCTTGAAGCCATGGAATTGGCTTCTCTTCTGAGTAGCAGCATCAGTGCCAGTCATGCGATGGTGCTGGGGTGCAAGAACTTGAGAAACAAACTCTGTCCATATCCCACCTTTTGCTGCAGGTGGAGATGCAGCAACCCCTGCAGGAGAGCATGAGATAATTGCAGGAGCCACTGCTGAAGCAGAGCTGGAGGCTGAGCTTCAGCTTGGTTCAGGAGCTGATATTGGAGAGGCTGAGGTCTGGTTCATTAATTGCATTTCAGTGATGAGTCACCCTTTCACAGGTTCAACATTTGCCATGCTATGGAACCCAAGGTTTTTAAATCTTGTGTCCGGGGAGGTACTGACAGCAAGGCCATAAAAGTTTTCAGTACCTCTGAAACGACGCTGGCATTGTGCTGACAGCTCAGCAGCTAGCTTGATGCCTTTGTGCTCATTCAGTTGATCTCAGAAGTAGTGACACCAGAGAAATTACTTTTGAAACTGAAATGTTTTTCATTTGATATCTCTCCTTTTACTTCTTCAGATGGTCTTGTGGCATCAATGGAGAGAATGACCATGGACAAATTTTCCTCTGTTAAGCAAAGTGAGTTCTTTACAGGCAGACAAAGGACTGTGGTAACAACGTCCTTCTGCTCAAATAGTCTCTCCAACATGTAGAACAGAGTTTCACCTGTTTCAACTTATTGTATCAGTTTGTGTCCTGGAAACATCAGTTATTTCTGAATTTCTTTGAGCCTCTCTGCTCCTCTTGTGATGTGGTGAAAGACAACTACAATATCACTGCATCTCTGCTGAATGTCAAGAAGATCAGGGAGAACCTTAATGGAGTTTTTTACAACTAAATTTAAGGTGTGTGCAAAACATGAAGAATATGTCCAACCTGCTTTGTTTTAGAAGAAACCATATTGACAACATTATCTGTCATCACCACACAAACTTTGTCACTTATGCTCCAGTTATGTCCTATTCATCAGTGATTCTTTTTAATTCTGAGCAAATGTTGTCAGCACTGTGAAGTCCTGAAAAACTACAGGTTTTGTAGGACATATGCTTGCCGTTACCAATAATATGGCATTAAACAGTTAAATAAGCCTCTATGGCTCTTGATGTCTACATGTCTGTTGTGAGTATAGCATTGCTTACACCTTCTAGATATTTTTTCACTTTTGAGTGGCACTCTTCATACATTGCGGGTATTTCCCTTCCATCAAAGTTATCCTGTTTGGAAGTATGTAGAGTAGACCAAGTGCCTTGAGAAAATTCCTAAATCAATCTTCTTCAACAACAGAAATCATTTCAGCAAGGCTCTTTGTAATATCCACAGCTCTTGGGGAATCAATAACAAAATAATTGAGTCTATATCCTATCTACATGTAGGTTAAATGTAGGAATTCTATGGTGTCTTTCACAGTTAACACAGAAGGGTTATTATATTCAGCCATTTTCATATTTCACATTTGAGGAATGTTTTTTCAGTTACAGTAAAATAATTCATTTAACATGTTTCAATGTGCTAAATATATTATTTGAATGACTAAATATAGTTTATAGGTAATCAGCCTGCTAAGGTAACAACTATAATGACCAATTACACTTGAAAATTAACATTAACTAATGCTGAAGATCCGACATGACCAGGGCTGAAAGCAGGCTGGTATGGTCCAGTAGTGCGTGCCTCTAAATGAATCAGTGGTGGTACGCAGTACTGGAAAGAGGGGAAAGCAGCTGCCTGCCAATACCCACATTCAGAACCAGTCAGGGTCGCATTTTCAGCAAGAAAACACATCTGCTAACATTATGTCATCTGAAACAACACATTATCTCCTTATCAGTTGTTTCAAAGTCATTCTGAATTACTTCTAAACCGCCCATGCTGTGTTTTGATGCATGCTGGATGGAGCCCAGCTGCCTTTCATTACTGCTGGTTCACGCCAGCTTCCACCAACGTGCTGTAGACAAATCTTTTGCTATACAGACACAATGTCAAGTGTTTCCAATTTCTACTCCATACAGGTATTAAAATACTGAAACATTTTTTCAAGAAGGAAAACAATATGAAGTAATGAAAGTTGTGGTAGTAGTATCATCAAGAATTTAAAACTACTTTTACTTTTGCCTTCCTACACACATCGCAGTTTGCAATGTTTTCATTTATAGACATAAAGTACCTCCACATGACACTCCTCTTTTTCTCTGCCATGCCATCATGCTCTCATTCACTGCAACCTAAATGTGTCTGCAGTGCGCTGCTCAGTGTCTCTGAGTCACATGGCAGCATGACAACAAAACACAGCAGAGAATGGGAGGAGGAGGATGAGCAAAGTATGGATGCAAGACGTGAAAGAGGAGATGTTTGCACAGACAGGTCTACTTTTTTATGAAATCGGAGCAACATACTGAACATAGAGGAAAGAAACCGAAATTAAATAACTAAAACAGTTCCAAAGAGTGCACATTCTAAAAAGGTAAAAAAAAAAAAAAATCAAATAGCTTTAAAAACGTACTAAAAATGAACAATAAATATCTCAAACAAAAAAACTGCATCCACCCCATTTTTTCTCTCTGTGGGAACTACCAGCACATTCAGTCTCCAACAAACTCCCTATCTTTTAATTCCGCTTTTGGTTACATGTTGCTATCCCCTTTGCTATCCCTAGAAATTAGCAGAGCTTTTATAACAGAATTCCAGCTCATCTGCTGCAGCCAAAACCAGCACATGGACATATGCAACCCTGAATGTCCTGCACTTAGCACAGCTTTTTTCTCCCTTATCCACATTCCCGACAGGCTTTTATAAGTTTCTTCTGCAGTCTGCTGACAAGAGACCTGGAGCCTCATGCATAAGGCCTAATTCACACTAAAACATGGCGTACCGGCAAAAGTGTAAATGTGCATATGCACAAAAAAATCTAAATGCATAAATCTGTGCATTCGCCAACTTCCACGTTCTTCCGCTATATACAGTAAATCCCGGTCAGCGTGAAAAGTAACGCATGTGCACGCACCTGCCGCCACTCCCAAACTCCTCCCAGGATTATGCCCCTTTGAATATGCAAATCAATATAAATAGCCCTTAAGTTCAGCGTTCTGTGAAAAGGCAAAATGTCAACTTTAATATTGAAATTGACACTTTAATCACGTAGTTTTTTTGTCATTAAAGTAGAACATCATAAACTTCATCTTTAAATCATTTAATTTATTAGTTTCTCAAATACCATCATAACTAAAGTAGCACGTTAAATGCTTTGTTTTGTATATGTTCTTCTATGTGCTCTACATGTGTGAATCACTACGTGCTCCGATAGGACACAGAGTCCATTACATTCATGATATTACAGCTCTCTGAATAATTAAAATACTGCGATGTATACTTGATATAATTTTTATGATGATTGTAGTTAAAGCATGTTATTAAACATTGGAACATGGTGGCACAGTGACAGTGACAAGCTGGCACCACGTCCAGAGATTGTTCCTGCCTCCTGCAAGATGCTTGCTGTGCCGTGCGCAACCTACGATGAAATAATTTATTGCAACAGTACTGTTTCTTTCAAATGTACATTAGAACATTAGAACAATCTAGACGAGAACAGGCCATTCAGCCCAACAAAGCTCGCCAGTCCTATCCACTTGTTTCCTCCAAGAAAACATCAAGTCGAGTTTTGAAAGTCCCTAACGTCTTACTGTCTACCACACTACTTGGTAGCTTATTCCAAGTGTCTATCATTCTTTGTGTAAAGAAAAACTTCCTAATGTTTGTGCGAAATTTACCCTTAACAAGTTTCCAACTGTGTCCCCGTGTTCTTGATGAACTCATTTTAAAATCCAAGTCTCGATCCACTGTACTAATTCCCTTCATAATTTTAAACACTTCAATCATGTCACCTCTTAATCTTCTTTTGCTTAAACTGTAAAGGCTCAGCTCTTTTAATCTTTCCTCATAATTCAACCCCTGTAGACCTGGAATCAGCCTAGTCGCTCTTCTCTGGACCTTTTCTAGTGCTGCTATGTCCTTTTTGTAGCCTGGAGACCAAAACTGCACACAGTACTCAAGATGAGGCCTCACCAGTGCATTATAAAGGTTGAGCATAACCTCCTTGGACTTGTACTCCACAGATCGTGCTATATAACCTAACATTCTGTTAGCCTTCTTAATGGCTTCTGAACACTGTTGGGAAGTTGATAGCTTGGAGTCCACTATGACTCCTAAATCCTTCTCATAAGGTGTACTCTCTATTTTCCGACCGCCCATTGTGTATTCAAACCTAATATTTTTACTTCCTGTGTGTAATACTTTACATTTACTGACATTAAATTTCATTTGCCACAAATCTGCCCAAGCCTGTATGCTATCCAAGTCCTTCTGTAATGATATAACGGATTCCAAATTATCTGCTAATCCACCTATCTTGGTATCATCTGCAAACTTAACCAGCTTGATACTTATATTCCTATCCAAATCATTTACTGTATATATATTAAAAATAGCAGCGGCCCTAGCACTGACCCCTGTGGAACACCACTCTTAACATCGGCCAGTTCTGATGAGGTTCCTCGCACCATCACCCTCTGCTTCCTGTGTTTCAGCCAATTCTGCACCCATCTAAAAACATCACCCTGAACTCCCACTTCTTTTAACTTGATGCCCAACCTCTCATGTGGCACCTTATCAAATGCTTTCTGAAAGTCCAGATAAATAATATCGTATGCTCCACTTTGATCGTATCCTTTTGTTGCCTCCTCATAGAATTCCAACATGTTAGTAAAACACGACCTCCCTCTTCTGAACCCATGCTGACTGTTCAGAATAACTCCTGTCCTTGCCATGTGTTGCTCAATCTTATCCTTAATAATTCCTTCCATTAATTTTCCTGTGATGCTTGTTAAGCTTACTGGTCTATAGTTGCTTGGATCTGCCCTGTCACCCTTTTTATATAATGGGATGATAATTATTGATGATACTAACCCCCAATTCCTGTCCTTTCTTTTCTTTCTCCAAATAACCAATCGCCACACAATAAGCTCTGTAATAGATGTTAAGCCATCTGTAAGCTTAGAATGCAGATTGTTCAAAACTTTTAAGAACACTGAAAAATCTTTGTAGTACATATTTAATTATTCCATCCATCTATCCATCCAGGGTCATCCCCGTCCCACCAAGCATACAGCGCGAGGCAGGAACAATCTCTAAATGGGGCACCAGATCATCACTAGCACTGCACCACTGTCTTCACATGTTTAATTATTATCAATGTAGATTATTTAAATGATGTTAACATTTTATCTGTATAATGTAATAAACTTATTTTGCTGCATTTCATCTTAAAAATTATATCGTCATCATATGTAAATATGCTCTTTATAAAGTGGCTCAGGTTTTGCAATAGTATAACTGTTTCGCAAGTTTACAGTGAGGTGATTGTACTAATAAGTACAAACAATTCTACAAGGAGCACTTGATGGACTGATTGAGTGTGTTTATAGTTCTTGGGACGAAACTGTTTCTGAACCGAGAGGTCAGTACAGGAAAGCATTTGCCGTTTGACTGTGGACATGGCTGAGGCAGCATGTGCTTGATGCTGTATACCGACAATTCACTTTCCGATCAACTGCTGTAGAGTTGTGATTCCACACTCAGACTTACAGTGATATAAATACTCCAAGTAGTGCACTGAGAGAAACAACGCTAATGCAGCTATAGTATTTGGAATAGTTTGGCCATTCCGTGGACCATATATTGTTACAGGTTAATTACAATCAGATGCCTTAAACTAATAAACAATATGTGGTTAATTTCATTGTATATGATAAAGCCACATCAGGGATGTGGATCTAACAAAGAAAGGGAAACCACACTGGAACAAAAGCACTGCTTTGACGCTGGGTGCTGCCAGTTTGCAAAACTGAGCGGAGAACTTCCGTATACCAAGGATTTAGCTAGCTTGAAAATGTCCGTTGCTTTACACCAAGTTTAGGTTTTATACATCGCAATGTTAATGTGGAAACGGGCTTATGCAACATTTTTGTGCAAACGCACCATTTATACATGAGGCTCCTGGTCACACATTCCACTGTCATGCGGTCTGTGTCCCTTTAAACTAGTGAGTTAACCACGTGCGTTCACCTGCTCACCAGATAGCGCAGGTTCATTCTCATGTACACCTCTCAACTACTGCACATTGCCTCCTATGCCCAGTCAAACTCACCACCTTAGCCAGCAACCAAAGCAGGAAAAAAATGCAGTTCCTAAAACGTTTACCACATTTCCCTATCTTCCAAACCCACAGCAGCAAGTAAGCACGATTAGAAGAAACAGATGAGTGGTGGCCCCCCTTCATGTGCATCTGAAAGAACGCAGGCACGTGCTATTTGTCCAATCTTTATTTACAATACTGGGCAACAGTATTACACAGTTACTCAGGAAGACACCTCTGTGACAAACTATATACTGTCCTGCAAAAAGCTAATGAGGGCAAATATACCACTACACTGTTATGCAGAAAGGTGTATCTTCACATTTTCATAAAACATCATGCCATTGGAAAACTTGAGGCAGTCAGTTTGAGAAAGAAGGTGGGAAGTCACTTTGGAAAAGAAGACAAATGGGGGTGTCCATGTTGTGGATTTATGAACAGTTTCATGTTTTTGTGATTGACATAAAGAAGATATGTGGGAATTCATATCAGGTGTCTGAAAATGGTATAGATGTACCAAGATATCATAAAATGTATTATTCATATTCATATTGACTCATGTTTTAGATATCTTAAAAACATTTTTATATATCCTAGGCTAATTTTCTGAAATTTTAACGTGGAATATATTAAATTGTATGTAAAGATAATTCACATTTAATTTTAGAATTAGAATATGTTTCAGGTACTCTGTGTAATTAGAGTGACAAGTGGCCATTTCAATATATCTGAATATCATTTTCAGATATATAAAATGCAACTAAAGATATTTCTGATGCATTTATAGATATCTCAAATGAGTTTCCTGACTATTTTCAGATATCTCATATGTATTTCAAGATATTGTAAAATTGACAGGAAGTACTTTGAGATTTGTTAAATTGAGTTTAAGATATCTAAAAAAATGCTGGACTGCTTTTTAAGATATCTGAAATTAATTCTGAGATATCTTTAAATTTTAATGTGACTTTCCTTAGAGTATACACTAATTCATATAGTCATTGTCATTTGTTCCAGTGCATATTTTTTTGAGATAGTAAATTGAGGTTCAGATTCAAAATCAAATTAGCTTGTAATTGAATGTGCTTATAGTTTTCCTGAAAACATTCTAAACTCCAGAGCAATCTGTACACCTGCATTAGAGGAGCCCCTTCCATGTCAGCACTTAAATCAAGACTGAAGGCTTGATTTAGTATAGCATGCTCCAGTTACAGCTTCAGCCGAGGTTATGTACATTACTGTTTTAAGTATTACTTTTTAATTGCAATAATTGCTTTTGTTTTGCCTTTACTAATTTGGTTCTATTTTCTTTATTTTAATGGTGCACATAGTGGTCTGCCTTGGAGTAGTTGCATCACATGTCAATATGATGGACCTTTTTTCCGATGTCTTCAGAATGGTCATTTACCTCCAGGAATGACCCTTTTCAGAATATAGCTAGCTGATCTAAGGCAGTTATAATTTGGACTTTAGAATATACTTTAAATATGTAGGCATGCAAATTTTAAAACAGAGCATGGTGTTTATTTATTTTTCCACATTATGTTTTTTCTTTGTTGCATTCGTTTTTTTATTATATTTGAAATTATTTGGTCATAAGTGTATGTACACTTCAAAAGAAAACTTTGATTTGAACTAAAGCCTTAAGATGAGCAGGTTAGGGTATTTTTTAAAATAAAAGATGTCTCTGAATTTGTGACTGACTGTGGGTGTTTACATGAGTGTGTCCCTTAATGATCAACTGGTTCCCATTTTGCGCCCAATGACACCAGGCTAAACACTGCCTGACTGTGACCAACTGGGTGAACTGGGTGAGCTGGATAGAAAATGGATAAATGGATGTTCTGTGTTTCTTTGTGGTAAAATAAAAAAATGCAATTAAAAGTGCTTGTTGTGATTAATTTTATATATTACGGCCAGGGACTCAGGAGGTGCTGGAGCCCATCCCAGCTAACACAGGGCTCAAGGCAGGAACAAACCCTGGACAGGGTGCCAGTCCATCTCAGGGCAAACACACAGACACACGCACACACCCAAGCACACACCAGGACCAATCTAGCGTAAGCAATTCACCTAACCTGCACCTAACCTATTATACTATAATTACATAATAAAATAATGTAATTTTATTATTATATAGTTATTATATTATATATTATATTACACAATATTACATATAGTTTTTCGGTATGAATTATTGAATAATATCCATTTTTTTTCAATTTTCCTTTATACAGAAAATATTTTAGGTAGGAAACATTGGTTGTAAAGGTTATGCAAAAAAAACCTTTTATTTTTATTTTTTGATGCATATGAGCATAAAGCTATATAATAATGGTGTACAATTTAACAGACTTTTCCAGAATTTTTGTGTTATATTAAATGTATATCTTGATATTGTTTATTATATTCTTTATTTACATAAACATTATGTTTACATTATTTTGGGAAATAAAATGCATAAATAAAAAATACTATGTAAATAAAATGTTTTATTATTATAGTTAAAATAGCATCAATATTCTACATAATGTATTTAAAGTAAGTATTCTGTTATTCAAAGTTCAATAGTCTTTTAAATTTGTTTTTAAAATTGTTCATGTCAAAGAATATAAAAAAGCGCAGGATGGATTGCATTCCTATAATTTTTCATTTTCAAATATTTCCATTTTAATCACATTTAAATAAAAAAAAATGCTGTTTACAAGATGTTTCCAATTAAAATAGGAATGATTCTTAACTGCATTGCAGCGTAAAACTTGGAGCAGCAAATACTAAGCAGATCAAGTGGAGATTTAACAAGGGGGGGTGAACTTCTGTTGTAATTCTATCACTTCGCATAACTCACAGGTTTGTTTTATTTCTTGTATGTCATAACTCTTTCTGATATTAAATCCGTATGTGCAGAGACATGCCCATAATGTATTAGCTGGCCTAGGTTTCAGCTTCATCTGGCTTAGGCCAGACCCCAAAATGTCTGGAATGTGACAAGATAGCATTAGCCTGCCAACTTCATTCTGTGAACAAATTTATTTTCTCCTCTTAGACGGATGATAAAAATGTCACGGCTTGATGCTTCAGCAGGCCCAAGAGCTGCCCACCTACAGCTTCAGGGCTGAAGTTGGACATTGAGCCAAGAACGCCATAAGGAAAGCAGGCGGTAACCTCTGCCACCTCTGCTCTATCTGCACTGTTCATTCTTCTGCTAAATGATGCAATGTGACCCCCTCGGGGAGTCCAAGTCTGATCTTGTTTTTTTATTTCCTTTCTCCCCTTGACTAAAGGAGGACAAATCTCTTGAATTTTTCATGAAACTGATAATATCATTGTACACAAGATAATGGCATTCAAACACATCCATCTGCTTGTTAGCTTTGAATACATCTATAGAAAATCTTATAAAATATTATACACAGAACTGATTTGCTTACATTAAAAGATTAAAATATGCAAAAAAGAGCAATTATACCCTCACAATGCAAGTTGATAGAGATAAAGAGATACAGAGATGAAGAAAAGTTGAGTTTCAGGGCTAGAATAACATTAACAAGGATGCACCTTGAAGTGATAAGATGAATGTCATAAGAAACAATGGGGAAATGGAAATGTGGATTTGAAGCATTAATGTCAAGTCTTCCTACTTTAAACCATTTTATTTTATTTATTTTGTTTTTGTAAAATGTCGCACATCTTTGGAGAGGACATTGGACCCCTTTGAAATAATAAATAATAATAAAATGTGAAAATCTGCAAAACATATTCAGTGATTCTCTTTTATGTGCAAAATTCATTGCTGTTAGTCTAGCACAATATGGTAACGCAGGAAAAAAAGTCTGGACTAAACAAAATTTAGATAACCACATTGTAGGGGGAGCATATGTGTGGCACATTGACTTAAAAATTTAAAACAATGCGACGAGTTTAAATTTTAACAATTGAGATCAACTGATAAAATTTGTAAGATAATATCAACTTGTTTAAACCTGCATTACACTGAATAACTAAGTCAGGCTGTATCATCAAACGCAGAGCAGGAAGTGCTAGTCCATTATAGGGCACACTCACTTACCCCATCGATTTATTACTTACAGTTATAAGTTAACATAGTATGCATATTTTTTTGCATGTAGGTATATTACCCAGAACTTTGCATAAACAGAAGCAACATGTAATAAATATGACATAAGAAATATATACTGTATATGCATACTGTGTATTATTGCACACAAGCAAATCGGCATTGTTGCTGGAAAGGATACAGACGCTAGCATCTATGAATATACAGTTGCTGTGCTGTAGCTTGGAGGACACAATTCCACTGACATCACTTCTGTGTTGATCCCAGAGGAATAGCCTCTTCTTCCCCATGGGATATATAAAGAACTTGATTGAATTTAGTATTCAGAAAGATCCCGGGACTGAAGAGTACAGTGAACTGCTGTGACAAAACAAATTGTTTGGCTTGAGAGGATGCATGGAAAGACATGTCACTGCAACTTTTCTTCCTTATCAGTTTTTCCTTTTGCCATTAAAACAAGGTGCTGGTTGACACCCAGCCCTTATATACTGTAGTTAATCTAAGGCAGAATTTGTACCTAAAACCAGCCTCTGTGTATATATACACAAACCCCAGACATAACCTCACTGACAAAAGTCCTGGTTTGAATAAAAGGTTTATTTTCACAAATACCTTTCGAAAAGGCTTCAAAAGTGGAATAAGCACAGCACAATTCTTTTTCTGTCACTCTTTCTTTCTTCTTCTCTACTACTCCCAGAAGAGTTTTGTTCATCCTCCATAGCTGACTCCAACTTACATGGATGGGGTCAAGCAGGTTCTTTTATCTAAGACCTGGGAATACTGCTGGTGCCACTAAGTAGGGATCACGTATTCCTGCAGCACCCCTAGGTGGCACCCATGGAACACGACCAGGCTGCCCTATTTGACTACAGTTCTCAGCATATCTTATGGGTGCCCACAGAGGTAATGTTGCCCCGTAATGCTGCAACCTGCTGTGTTGGGGGAGAATGTACCCTGCCACGTTGTCTCCCCCCTGTTCTTGCATCACACTGGTCTCCAGGAGAGAGAGAGAGAGACTGGTTTTAGGTACTGTAAATTTTGTCATAAATTCTATGTTTTTGATCAGTCAGCAGTTGCATTAAGTTAGAGCACATCTGAATACAGGTCCCACACATTTAGTGGCACTTTCTCCCAAGAAAGACCAAGTGGCATCATGAATACTGAGAAGAGAAAGAAATTAGAAAAGACTTACTAATGGCAAATACAAAAGAATTTACTTCTGTTAAAAAGCAATATGTGGTAGCAATATGAAACCTATGCACCAGTTCTCACATAAGTATACTGTGATAAAATGAGTCCTTAGCTTTTAAACTCTAAGACTGATGGGGGGTCTCTAAAAATGGTAGTTAGAGACTCAGCTAAATAATGTACACACTGATATTCAGTCATACAAGGCCAATTTAGAATAACCAATTTATTTTACTCACTGTGATTTGGATATTAATTTGAGGAACACCACACAAGCATGGAATGAATGTGCAGACTGAAGGCCTGGGTTTAATCCCAGGTCCATGGAGTTGTGGAGCAGCCAACAGTTCTGTCACCCTGCCATCTATCTTTCTAGTTAATTCAATTTAAGGGTGGGTGGAAGGTGGAACCTCACCTGGCAGTAGCAGGCACAAGACAGGGGCCATGTCCAGGACAAGGCATCAGTCTTTCACAGCATGTCCTCCTGCACACTCCTTGGATGATGTAGAATTGCTAGTTAATAAAACACACCCATAATAGGGCTGTGAGAGGAGAATCCACACTGCAGAATGTGAAAACTCCAAATACACAGTGACCAGGTTGGGATTTGACAGGGAGCTGTTTGATAGCAACAATTCTAATATGGTACACTGTCCTGCATGATTAACATTCATTTTTAAATACATATGCATTATCACATTTTTTTCCATTGACCTCAGCTACCTTTAAATAAGATGGAAAACTTTTTTTTCTGAATTAGTAGCTCTCCTGGAATTAAGTGCAATAAATTAAACAGGCCTAAAGCATATTAGTAGTGCTTTGCGTTCAGGTCCCAAAATAAACACAGCCATAACAGGCACATGTTTCCTTAGAGACAGCTTCAAAAGGCTGAAAGGTTAAAGAATCTAGAGTGCAGGTTCATTATGATGATGCCAAAAAGAGGCTCTTAAAAGGGTACGGCTGAAGAGTATTAGTGAACAGATAAAATGTAAAAATACTACCTTAATTCAGCAAAAATACAGAGAAGGGTTAAGTGCTTCAGATACTTTTAAATAACATAAAATTAAATCGGAAAACTGCAAACTGAGCAGAAGTCTACTATGACAATTTAAGCTTAACATAACATAATGTGACCTACAGCATTTAGGGTTGCAGGTGGCTGGCCCCATCTTCAGCAACAATGGGTGCAAGGCAGGAAACAGCCCTGAACAAAGCACCAGTCAATCTCAGGGTCGACTCGTGCATTCAACCACACTCACGTCTGGTCCAATTTAGAATCACCATTCACTCTAACTTACATATCCCTGGGGATGCTGGATGAAAATTGGAGTACCTGGACAAATACTGTAACTTAAAGATGACTTGTTTTGAATTGTGAATGTACCTAAGAGGTTACTTACAATCCGACAGTCAACAAGCATGTACCAACATTGATGGACTGAAAGCCAGAAGTCTACGTGACCATCATCATCAGGTCCTTCCATGAAAACGCTAAATACAAAGAGGACTGTTTGATTTATGTTAGGTAGAATGCCCAGAGGGGACTGGGCGGTCTCTTGGTCTGGAACCCCTACAGATTTTATTTTTTTCTCCAGCCTTTGGAGTTTTTTTTTGTTTTTTCTGTCCACCCTGGCCATCGGACCTTACTCTTATTCTATATTAATTAAAGTTGACTTATGTTTATCTTTTATTGTGTCTTCTATTTCTCTATTCATTTTGCAAAGCACTTTGAGCTACATTTTTTTTGTATGAATATGTGCTATATAAATAAATGTTGATTGATTGATTGATTGAAGCAAACTCCACATGGATGTCTGGGTGCTGCACTAAAAGCCAAGATTCATCAGTGCTATCCACTGAGCCACCCTGTTGTATTCGTATAAAGCACAAAGTTATGGGACAAGGCAACTTGTTAGACATACTGTAAATGAAATCTTTCTTTAAATATTTTACTTTTCCTAATTTTGCTCACATAACTGAACTATGCAAAATACAATATCTTGAAAGATGTGCTTATTAAATTTGGTTGCAGAGAAAATGTACATTATGTCTTGAATCCATTCCATTTACCACTTGAAAAAAATGGATATGGCTAAGAAGACAAAAGTGACATGCAATGTCCAGTTTGTAATAAGAATTATACTGACGGACATTGTCCTTGAGCCGTCACCTTATCGTGGTGGAGGGGTTTGCATGTCCCGATGATCCTAGGAGCTATGTTGTCCGGGGCTTTATGCCCCTGGTAGGGCCACCCAAGGCAAACTGGTCCTAGGTGAGGGATGAGACAAAGAACGGTTCAACACCTCCAATGAAGAATAAAAACTGTGGAAGACGTTTTCCCTTGCCCGGACACGGGTCACTGGGCCCCCCCTCTAGAGCCAGGCCTGGGGGTGGGGCTCGATGGCGAGCGCCTGGTGGCCGGGCCTGCACAGCCCGAAGAGGTAGCGTGGGTACTCCTTCCCATGGGCTCACCACCTATGGGAGGGGCCAAGGAGGTCAGGTGCAGTGTGAGTTGGGTGGTGGCCGGAGGTGGGGACCTTGGCGGTCTGATCCTCGGCTACAGAAACTGGCTCTTGGGACGTGGAATGTCACCTCTCTGAGGGGGAAGGAGCCTGAGCTAGTGCGCGAGGTTGAGAGGTTCCGGCTAGATATAGTCGGACTCACCTCAACGCACAGCTTGGACTCCGGAACCAATCTCCTTGAGAGGGTCTGGACTCTCTACCACTCTGGAGTTGCCCCCGGTGAGAGGCGCCGAGCAGGTGTGGGCATACTTATTGCCCCCCGACTTGGAGCCTGTGCATTGGGGTTTACCCCGGTGGATGAGAGGGTGGCCTCCCTCCCCTTTTGGGTGGGGGGAAGGGTACTGACTGTTGTTTGTGTGTATGCGCCGAACAGCAATTTGGACACCGGCGGTGAGGGATGCCGTCAAGCTGAAGAAGGAGTCCTATAGGACCTTTTTGCCCTGTGGGTCTCTGGAGGCAGCTGATAGGTACCGGCAGGCCAAGCGGAATGCGGCTTCGGTTGTTGCTGAGGCAAAACTCGGGCATGGGAGGAGTTTGGAGAGGCCATGGAGAACGACTTTCGGACGGCTTCGAGGAGATTGTGGTCCACCGTTCGGCGTCTCAGGAAGGGGAAGCAGTGCAGTGTCAACACCGTATATGGAGGGGATGGTGTGCTGCTGACCTCGACTCGGGACGTTGTGGGTCGGTGGGGGGAGTACTTCGAAGACCTCCTCAATCCCACTAACATGCCTTCCAATGAGGAAGCAGAGCCTGTGGACTCTGAGGTGGGCTCTCCCATCTCTGAGACTGAAGTCACTGAGGTGGTCAAAAAACTCCTTGGTGGCAGGGCCCCGGGGTGGATGAGATACGCCTGGAGTTCCTTAAGGCTCTGGATGTTGTAGGACTGTCTTGGTTGACACGTCTCTGCAACATCGCATGGACATCGGGACAGTGCCTCTGGATTGGCAGACCGGGGTGGTGATCCCCCTCTTTAAAAAGGGGGACCAGAGGGTGTGTTCCAACTATAGAGGGATCACACTCCTCAGCCTCCCTGGAAAAGTCTATTCGGGGGTTCTGGAGAGGAGGGTCCGTCGGATAGTCGAACCTCGGATTCAGGAGGAACACTGTGGTTTTCGTCCTGGTCACGGAACAGTGGACCAGCTCTACACCCTTAGCAGGATCCTGGATGGTGCATGGGAGTTTGCCCAACCAGTCTACATGTGCTTTGTGGACTTGGAAAAGGCGTTCGACTGTGTCCCTCGGGGAATCCTGTGGGGAGAGCTCCGGGAGTATGGGGTACCGGACCCCTGATAAGAGCTGTTCGGTCCCTGTACAACCGTGTCAGAGCTTGGTCCGCATTGCCGGCAGTAAGTCGAGCCCGTTTCCAGTGAGAGTTGGACTCCGCCAGGGCTGCCCTTTGTCACCGATTCTGTTCATAACTTTTATGGACAGAATTTCTAGGCGCAGCCAGAGTGTTGAAGGGGTCCGGTTTGGTGGACTCAGGATTAGGTCACTGCTTTTTGCAGATGATGTTGTCCTGTTTGCTTCATCAGGCCGTGACCTTCAGCTCTCTCTGGAGCGGTTCGCAGCTGACTGTGAAGCGGCTGGGATGAGAATCAGCACCTCCAAATCTGAGACCATGGTCCTAAGCCGGAAAAGGGTGGAGTGCCCTCTCAGGGTTGGGGGGGAGATCCTGCCCCAAGTGGAGGAGTTTAAGTATCTCGGGGTCTTGTTCACGAGTGAGGGAAGAATGGATCGTGAGATTGACAGGCGGATCGGTGCGGCATCCGCAGTGATGCGGGCTCTGCATCGGTCTGTCGTGGTGAAAAAAGAGCTGAGCCGTAAGGCAAAGCTCTAAATTTACCAGTCGATCTACGTTCCTACCCTCACCTATGGTCATGAGCTATGGGTAGTGACCGAAAGAACGAGA
This sequence comes from Polypterus senegalus, assembly GCF_016835505.1. Classification (NCBI taxonomy): domain Eukaryota; kingdom Metazoa; phylum Chordata; class Cladistia; order Polypteriformes; family Polypteridae; genus Polypterus; species Polypterus senegalus. Next base: position 63,668,220 of record NC_053169.1, on the reverse strand, counting down.
TCCCGAATACAAGCGGCTGAAATGAGTTTCCTCCGCAGGGTGTCTGGGCTTTCCCTTAAAGATAGGATGAGGAGCTCAGTCATCTGGGAGGGGCTCAGAGTAGAGCCGCTGCTCCTTCGCATCGAGAGGAGTCAGATGAGGTGGCTCGGGCATCTGATCAGGATGCCTCCTGGACGCCTCCCTGGTGAGGTGTTCCGGGCACGTCCAACCGGGAGGAGGCCCCGGGAAAGACCCAGGACACGCTGGAGGGACTATGTCTCCTGGCTGGCCTGGGAATGCCTTGGGATTCTCCCGGAAGAGCTGGAAGAAGTGGCAGGGGAGAGGGAAGTCTGGGCTTCTTTGCTTAAGCTGCTGTCCCTGCGACCCGACCTCGGATAAGCGGAAGAGGATGGATGGATGGATGGACATTGTTAGAATCAAGAGATGAGATGAAGGGGAAAATAAATTCTGATGGCAGCTTTGAAATTCAAGACTAAAAAGATCTGACATTCCTCATCTGTCCAAAGTTTAACTTGAAGATTAATAGAAGAAAACCTGCTTGAATGGCAAAGGGTTATGGCCTGGAGCCAAGGCATCAGTTCTGCTGTACCTGATAGTTAAATATTATTGATATATATATAAATATTTTTTTTTTAAAAGCAGCCAATGTGGCCTAATGGATACAGTACTGCATTGTACACTTGAATGTAGCTGGTTCAGTCCTATTACTTGACTCCCTATGTGAACCTGAGTGAGTCACTTAACCTTCTTGTTTTATAATAATACGTAAATACCTAAGAAACACTTTATATGCTGTTTGCTATAGAAAGGTAATGTATAAGTTAAAGATGGGCTATGTTTCAGTTGTGAATATGCTGCAGAATCTACTTAAAACGACTCATTTCCTATGGACTATTATAAATAATATAAACAGGACAAAAATATCTGTAAACTCAGGATTCCAATTAAAAATAAGACTATTCCTTTTTAACGTTTGTATATATATATATATATATATATATATATATATATATATATATACAGTATACTGCCTTGCAGTTAGGAGACCTGGGTTCGCTTCCTGGGTCCTCCCTGCGTGGAGTTTATACAGTATATATATATATATATATATAATATATATATATATATATATAATATATATATATATATATATATATATATATATATATATATATATATATATATATATATATATATATATATATATATACACACAAATGATCAAAAATCACAATTTTCTTCCAATTAAAACAGTTTTCTTGCTAAACTGAGAACTAAAAGCAAAGCCATTTCCTGCAGATTCCACTGGAGCAAACCATCTAATTTCAAAGTTCTAGAAGTTACAACTTTACCGGTTCTGAGCATTTAATGTTATTCAAAAGAAAAATAACCTTTTGTGACAGTTTAACATTGATTGATAAGCCTGCCAAATGCAAAGAGATAAATAAGCAGGTGATGGATAAACACTGCTTGGAGTAAAGACATTACACCACATGCATAAAACGGCGCCAGCCACCTAGGAACTGTGGGTGGCCGGAGGTTAGCCATTTCATGCCCACTCAGTAATGCAAGCTTAATCGCTTCCAATATTTTCTGTTAAAAAGGACGCTTAATGAGCCAGTTTCACAAGCCCAGAGAAACTGATTATTATCTGTGAGTTCCTACAGAGTTGGTTGTTGTCCAAGAGTCATTTTCATGAGTGCTTCTGCTAGTCCAAGCCATTAGATGGCAATATTGCTTTTTTATTGAACTCAGGACACACATCATCTGTGCTTCCACTCAAGTTACTCAGAAATAAGCACTAAGTTTAGATTTCTGTATTGCCTCTTGTTGATCAGCTGTTCTCTACTGAGTGCTGCAGTTTTCTGTATATTGATGTAAATATTTTCTGTCAAGGAGGGAAGATTATTTAGGGTCGGTAAAGTTTGTAGTAATTTGTTTGAAGGTAAATCTGAATACATTGAACTCCTTTCAGTAAGTCTATAACAATAAATCATTTTTTAATTAGATTTATTCTTATTCATTTCAATAAGCAACTTTTCAGTTTATTTCTATTAATTACATTAAGCCAAAAAGCATTAATCCATTTATTGGTTTTAATAAAAGAATGAAGGAGAACAATGGAGCAACTTAGTCCACTAAATTCTGTCTTCCTAGGGCTCAAGCTGCAAATAATTAAACTTAAAAGTTAAATCATTATGATTATTGCATCAGTTTGATCATTTCCTCCTGCTTCCAACAGCGACTGTCTGCCACAGATTATTTAGTTTATACCAAAATAAGCAATAATAAAATTACACTGTGAACATAATTATAGCCAAGCATGTAGCTTGAAAATGAGCAAAAAACATAAAAAATGAGTAGGAGAGAGTAAAGAAAGTTTCAATATTAAAGTTATTTGAAACCTTTTATATTCTGAGACAAAAAACTGTCCTCGAATTTTGTCAAAAGGGTAGTCAGTAACATATGGATTGCTGATGATTACAAAAAAAGTAAAATACTCCATTACTAATTTAAGGTAATTTTGGTTTTCACATTAAGTGTCATAAATTGCTGCAATGGATGCAGCTCCAAAATCATAAATGTGGAAAAAGGACAAGTGGTAAGGATTAGACATATCAACAATAATATTGTATATATATCAGCAACATAATGTCTTATCGCATTCGTTTCCTATCTGAAAACACAATGCAGAGATTCAAATTAAAAGCATACTTTTCTTTTTCTTAATTGTGGTGAAGTTTCTAAATAGTGCATGCAGTCATTGCTGGTCCTACCATTTTTGATTTAGCTGCCTTTTATCAAAACTTTGTTTAATAAATTTCTTATTATTTAGTTGTGAATGATAAGCACCAAAGATTTGCCTAAAATCGTGTTCTTTTAGAAATCATGAAAAAATAACTAAATGATTTTAGTAAGTGGTATAATCTATATATATAAAATTCTTTTTGCATTTGAAACAGAAATTACGTATGATCACTGAACATATTATAATGCACTCACGCACTCGCGTTTAAACAGAAATCACGTATGACCACAACAGTCAGGTTACACAGAGAAACTGAGACAGAAGCAGATTAAGAGAGAAGGCTCGCTGATCAACGTATACGACAATCACAACTGAGGGCCTCACAAAAACCCAAACACGTGCTGAACAAAATTGAAATCGACGGATGCAGTATTCACAGGCTACCACATCACACAGGCGTCAGGGTCTGTATATGGAGGGATTCAATTATAACATTGAAAAAGATTATTGCCTACATCCAAAAGTAACAATAGGAGAAATGGACCTCATGTGTGAGTACTGCCAAGCACAGAGAGTTATATTTGAATCGCGTGGGATGTGTTGTTCAGACGGCATTAATGCCGTTGCCTCATGACAGCCACAAATTTTTCCCTTCCACTCAGTGAGTGAATGGGTAATATGCTAGTTTAAAATAAAAGAGAATAAGGTAATATGTTCTCAAATCTGCTTTATACAGTTCAGGGTGAAACTCTGTGGTATATTACAGTGCAGGAAAGCAGAGATCATGAAGGAAGACTGGCTTCACTGTGAATGCCCACCGATTCTGTGACCATTAAAGGGCTTACAGAGGGTCACACTGGGCACAAAGCCATCAAATTCATTTCACTTCATGTATTTTCAGACCCACATAATTATCTCAGATTTTAAATAAAATCCACCCATCAATTTTTTTCAACCTGCACTTATATTAGGCAGGAAGTGCGGTGTAGTGGTTTAAGACTTTGGACTTCAGACCCCGAGTTTGTGGATTCAGATCCTGCTACTGACACTGTGTGACCATGAGCAAGTCAATTCATCTGGTGGTTGTCCAATTGGGAAAACAAACACAATTTGAACAATTGTGTCTTGAATAAGTCCCCTTGGAAAAAGACATCAGCCAAATAATAAGTAATTTCATAAATGTGGATGTGGGGATCCGAAATGAAATGAATGAAACATATTTGAAGATAAAGAGGACCTTCAAACTTCACACCTCAGACTTTCATATTGTGAATCTGTTTTGGGGTGTCCAGTCACAAGTACTCAGGATGTTTGTCCTCCATTTCAGATGGCTCTCTTTAATCTAGAAAAGCAACAGATATTCTCAAATCATACTGAGAGATTTTTATTCTTTTGAGTCAATCCTACGAGTATCCTATCTTATTACACCATAAAAATTACATTTATTTAATGCCAACTTATAAAATATCTGAAATTATAATGGTTATTTCCATGCATTTGCTGATTCTATTTTTTTCCTAATTAGGGTTGCAGACACTAGAAAACATTTATGAAAAACTCTACATGACAATATTTATAGAAATTCACTCCCATTGGGCAGAGTAGTGGCTCCGAGGTTAGGGATCTGCAGCGGCAATCGGAAGGTTGCCAGTTTGAATCCCATAAATGCCAGAAGTGACTCTACTCCATTGAGCCCTTGAACAAGGCAGTTAACTTGCAATTGCTTCATCCTGGGTAGGACGTTAATTTGCATTCAGCCCTGCAAGCAGATCCTCCAACTTACAGAGAAAACTTGGGGGTTGGTGGCAGGATTGGCACTCCAGCCACTGTAAAAAAAAACCTCACCTGCTGCACTTGGATCCCAGTCCAGGTGGTTCATGATGTGGTGGGTGTGGCAACATGCTGTAAAATCAGTGCTTGCTCCAACCTCCCACTCCTATCATTTTAAAACCTGCCTGCGATTGTGCCTTAGATTCTGAAGTACTGCAACATCTGTATGTACACAGGTTTACACCAGCAGGTATTTTTACAATTTATTTTATTGGTCAAAATTGTACTAAAGTATATTCAAATGTCAAAGTATAGTATATATCAGATACAGTATTAAAAGATGTGTAAATGAAAGCTTGCAACTAGTTTTATTTAGGATAAGTGATATTGCTTAATTATCTGTCCATTTGTGCATCGCGCGTACCTTCTAACTACTTTTCCATTCCTCTGTTTTCAGAACCTGCTTTTTCCATTACATGGTGCTGAAAAACTACAGCTGAGGCAGGAAGCAACTCTGCAATAAGATTCAATGCACTTTCAGGTACACACGCATAAAAACTTACTCTGGGAGAAAAAACAATGCAGACACAGCGAGAACATGCAGAATTTTACAGAAAATCACATCACCATTTTGCTATCTCTACACTCTTTAAAAAATGATGACTCTTTAATGGCACTTTATGGTTCTGAGTTGTGTGGTTCCTCATAAAACTATTGCTCGACAAAGCACCTTTTCATTCTGGGAAGGTTTCTTTGCATATGAAGCTGGTTTTTTGTGCTTTGAAAAGCTTCCTACTATGTACAAAAAAGCTGACATTTTTACTCTATGGTAGGCTACCTAGCAGGATGCTAACAGATTAAGAAAACCTGAACTTAGCCTGTGTGACTATATGCAGCAATAAAAAAATGATGACTTATTGGTACTTCACAAATCTGTTACCATCTATTCATGGCTCTTTACTGTATAGAGCCTATTATGGATCTAAATAAATAAATGTTCTTTCTGGAAACTTCATGTGGATGGGTCTTCTAGGAATCAAAAATGGTTTCCCTACGGCATCACTATGAAGAACCACTCTGACACCTTTATGTTTAAAGAGTGTACTATTCAAAATTAAACATAAGCTGCTTTCACTTACAAACAGACATTTGTTCAGCCTTCTAGAGTATGTTCAATGAGTATTGATTTAGACACTTAATCTTTCAGTCAAACATTGACAGCAGGTATCAAGATTCTTTTTTCATTTACATTTAAAGTTCTTTTGAGCAAAGAGAAATGGTCTATAAACAAACATTTTTTCTTAAAGGAGAAGTGATAACAGCATCTGAATTTAGCATTACATATGAGACACCAATACACAGTATTTCAAGAAGGAAAGACATAACATTACATTCTCAAATGTATCTATCTCTACTTAATCCAGTTCAGGGTTTTGATGTATGTAGCCTTTTCCTGCAGGCTTAAGTGCAAGATAGAAAATGACTTTGGAGTAAGCATCAGTCCATCTCAGGGCCCACTTACACATTCGGTTGCACGGAGCCAATTTAGTACTTAATTTACCACATTTTTAGGGTCTGGAACTAAATTGAGGCACCCAGAAGAACTATAATATATTTAATTAAAAATGTTCAATGAACTGCATAACATTAGCAATATGTAAGGCAGTAACTAAAAATTGTGTTTGCACTTGTTTAAAATGTAAGCTTAATTAAATCTACAATATACATATAGAATGTAATTTATCACTGTGCTTCTTTATAAGTGCAGTGTGTCTACTGATTTTGGCCACAGTCTGACAAGTGTAAAAGGAGGCCTGAGCCTTGAAGATGACAGTCGACATAATAATAAGTAGTATGATCAATTAGCAGTATTGTACTAAGAAGGTAAGGTTTCTGTTTAAGTAGTACCTTGCACAGCAAGAGTTTGGTCAGAGACACACAGGAAATTAATGGTGGGTATTGCTTCTGCCAGCATGTGCTTAGTAAATGCACAACTGTCGTAAGTCTTATTATCTTTTTGTAATCAGTGTCTCTTCAGATGAGAAACACCTTTTGGATTCTGAAATAATTCTCAGGGTAGGTACATTTTTGAAACATACAGCACCCACTAGTCAATAAATTACTATGAATAAAACTTTCTTATATAATTACCCTGTGAATGACTGGTGCCATGTTCAGGTGTGGTTCTTGTCTTGTGTCCTATGAATGCTGGGATAAACTCCAGCTACTCTGCACCTCTGCCCTGGATGAACGGCTATACAGTATGATCTTGATTTTATCTAAACTATCTCTTGCAAACAAAAATAAACTCACTTTAAGTTGTGTGGAACAATGGCCTTTTTGGAATGAAAATTATGGTCGAACTAGAAAGACCACACAGACAGGAGAGATGCTGTCAGAAAAGGTGATGCCATTCTGAGATGCTGGGCAGAGAGGGAGACAGTGTGTGAGAGAGAGGGAGAGAGAGAGAGAGAGAGGGAGAAAGGAAAGCTAATAAGACCCACTCATCTGCCTAAATCCATTGGCCTGTGTACGTGACTGCGGGAAGGTCTCAGGAAGGATCCTGAGTTGGATTGGCTCATAGGGTTGGCGAACGTGAGTGCAGATTGTGTTGCCTCTGACTCTGAGTAAGCAGCATGAGGCGGAGATGGGGATATAAATGTGTAAGTTTTGGGCATGGTAAAGAAAAGATCATGGAATTGCAATGGCAGAAGTAATGGAAGGACAGGGCTTAATAGTGTCATAAAACACATAAAATTAACATATCAACATATTATTTTGTTATACATTTTAACCGCCAAAAGACAGTACTTTAAAGATATCACACCATCAGTATTAAATATTCAACATTAAAAGCAGAAGCATAATTAAATATCTGTTCAATGGACAATGTGCTGAACTGTACTGTACATATCTAATCAACATTGAAGGTGACCACTACAAAATAGTGAGATGTGAAAGTTCATTCACTCAATGTGTTGATTAAAGGGACTCTAGCCTTCAAGTTCCAAGGCAGAACTAAAAGATTCAGCCAGCAGGTGTATACCAGAACAAAGGTATTATGAGAACACTGCATGGGTGAAGGGCCTGACTAAATAACCTAGAAACAGGATAGTGGCTCCAGGAACAAAGAAAATTTCATATACAAAAAAAAATCCTAGATAACAAAAACTACATATAATCTAAACTGGAAAAATGTGATCATGACACTGAGCTGAGTTTGATTAAAAAATTGTTAACAATAGATTACTTTTACTGCTTATTTATTTTTTTCACACTGACACCATCTGCTGGTAGGATCAGGTAGTGTCCCACCTGCCCTTTATCCTGAGATACAGATGGCACTGGTCTGGAACTATAATTCAACACATGAAATGAGAAAGTTTACAAGCAGCAAGGGGACCACCTATCACAAAATTATTGGTCACGTGTCTTATAAATCAGTACACTTTTTCTCTTCATTTAATTTGATCTTAATGAAAAAAAGCATTTGAAAGCTTTCATTACTTCCTCTTCTTCTATATTTAATTATGGCATCAGTTTATTGCCTGTTTGCATTGGTTGTTTCATTCTTGATGGCGTTTTAATATTGTTGCGCTGCTATTACTTAAAAATGTCTCTTTTTATGGAAAAATCTAATTTTTTCCATAAGGTAGATATCCATTCTATTTCAAGGCAATACATTTACCTAACATTTTTATAAAATCATCACTCCAGTTCAGGGTTGCTAGCCTTTCCCGGCAACACTGGGTGTAAGGAAGGAAGTAAACTTTGAAAGAGATATCAAGCATTAGCATCAGTAAGTTGCCTTCCAGACTCTGCTGACGTATGTAGTCCTACCTCAAAGTGTGAGGGGACACTGTTACTAACTTTGTCAACTGTTTCTGTGAAAACACCCACTGAGAGCAATTGACTCCGCCCCTTCCAAGAAAATTCCTATAAAGCTGTGCATCCCCAGAGGGAGGTGTCTGACTTTGACCCAAGCTAACCAGAGAGACATAGATCTACAAAACACAAGGATCCGCTCAGATGAGCAAAGATTACCTTAAGAGAACCTGTATTTTTTGTTTACAGTGCCATTACACCTAGTTTTATTTTCTGTTTGAAAGAATTAATCAGGAAAACCTTACATTTCTTCCTTGAACCCATGTTTCGCTACCATTCAACCACAATTGGTAAAAATAACAATTAAACATAACAATTGCATAATACATTGCAGTCGCAGTGCTGTACAATCATGCACAAATAATGTAGTGACCTGGTATAATATAAGGTAGGAGAAAAAACATAATCTTTCCATTTTTTGACAAGTCAAGGTTTAAAGTAGAACCAGCCTTGGATAAGTCATCAGCACCAAATGAATATACCTCCAGCATACACGACACATGCACTTCAGAACAAGTAGCTCTCTTGAAACCAAGCTTGTTTGGGCCCAAATAGTACTTGTAATGGAGACCATATAGAAAATGTTGGGTTGATGCTATACGAGATGTTGGTGAGGCCATCATGGGGCACTTACCCTGTGATTTGTGTGTGGATTCCAATGCCCCTGAGTAGTTAAGGGGACACTGTGCTGGATATCTCTGAGAAAGAGTAGGGCGCTTTGCCCTCTGCCCACAATGGCCTGGTAGTCTCAAATCATCCAGAATATAAAGCGTGTTGTTGTTAAAATTAATCATTTGTTTTGAACAGAAATGAACAATACAAAACATTTTTAAATAAATGCAGTGGTAGTGCATTATATCAGTGTATGAATCCAAGTTTTTGGGGTATCTTCGTAAAACTATGTTCTGTCGTTTCTCTCCCACATCACTAAAGACATGCTTATTAGATCATTATGCAACTCTAAATTTAACAGATTGTGTGCACTGACTGGTGTGGCTGGCCTTCTTTTCGTCTTTCTGTGTTAGTTTATCCCAGCAGCTACTGTCTTGTGGTCATGTTTCCTTACTTAACATCTTTTCTTTTTCTGATGGGACTTTATTTGAACCTCCACCTTTATTTTATTCATCTCCTGACTTCTTTACCTGGACACCGGTTCTCATCTGTATGAGTGAGCTGAGTAAGACCAGGTTTATACTTCACGCAGACGCTACTGCTATGCAAGCGTTGTACTGTTTATATTTGTGTGCATGTTGTGAATTGCCTGAAACACCCATTAAATTCCAAAGGAGACCTTCGCCACAATATCTCTAAAAAAGATGGATGTTTAATGATTAAATCCATCGATTCTGGGATGAGCCCATTCCAGCTAGCATCGGGCACAAGGCAAAACCAGTCCCTGGATGGGGCATCAGCTCATCACAAGGTGAATACAAGCACACACACTAGCGTCATTTTCGCGTGACCAAATCCCCAAATCTGCATATCTTTGGAGGGAAACCGCAGCACACTGTGGAAACCCACCAGGGAATCATGCAAACTCCAGGCAGGCAACACCAGAGACGTGACTCCCTGTGAGACAGCAGTACTACCACTCTGCCACCATTCCTCCCCCATATGTGTAATTATTAACAGCATTCATTATTTAAATGAAGTTAACAATTTATCTGTAAAATATACATACTTTTTAATGCATTTCATCATGAAAGTGATATCAAGTATAAATCTAAGAATTGTAAAATGTGCCGAAAATTGGAATATCATACATTTAATGTGTTCTGTGTGGTGATCTATTGCCGCTTGCCGCTGCTGTCAGTCCAGGAAGAAACTCCAGAAGCACGTAGCGATTAACAAGTGGGTCAGTTTTAAGATGATGTTTATGTCGGTCTACTTTAATGATAAAGTAAACTACACAGTTAAAGTGGACATTTCGCGATTAAAACCAAAATTTTCACTTTAATCACAAAATACATCTTTTCACCATGTTCTTAATTTTTTTCTCTGTGGCTCAAACACTGTCATACATTCTGATGCTGTTGTGAAGGTGCTACAAAAAAAGACGGCACAGAAGATGGTATGTGAGAGTTTTAAAATGTTCATGTCATTACGTTGAGGAATATGCAACGCTTGAATATACAAGCACCACAAATGCATTTGTATGTCGTGTGGCAATTTGCTGGGGTTATTACCTGGCCGGGATGCCTGGAGGGACCGGAAAGGGACAGTAATAGCTCCTGGGTAACAAGGGGGCAACCGCCCTGGCCAAAGAGAGGACCACAGGAAAGGAACAAAGAGATTTTAACCCATAAGGACCTGTGGCCACCGTCAGGGGGCGCCTCAAGCCTCATAGGACCTGGAGAACCGTCACTTCTGCCATACCAGGCAAGATGGCGGATGAACCTGCAAGGGACACCCAGAGTGCTTCCAGGGCAAAGGGCAGCACTTCCGCCACACCAGGAAGTGCTGCCGGAAGATCGTCACCAGCCGCCTAGAGCACATCCGGGCGGGAATAAAAGGCGCCACCTCCTTACAGTCTGGGAGCTAGACGAAGCTCCCAGGAGAAGAGTAGAGGCGGCTAAAGACTGGGAAAAGAAGGTTTATTGGGGAGATTTATTGCTGAGTGCATTGTGTGGTGTTTTGGACTGTATTCTTGTAGTAAATAAACGTGTGACTTTTGATAAAGATGTGGTTTTCAACTGGTGGTGTCCAGGCAAGTCTCACAGTCCACATTTTGCTTCACCACATTGAACCATTCATCAAACAAACTTCGATCTGGGAGGATCCTCAAAGTGACTTCCTGTCACATGTAGATAGTAAACAGAGACTCTGATGTCAAATTCCAACTTCTGTCACACTACGCTCACTGTCTTTTTGCTGGTACTGCAACTCAAGTACGCGTTTCGTTAATTTCTGAGGACGTGCTCAGAGGACTCTTCAAAGGGAATGTGTGGCAGCCATGATGCGCGAACTATAAACGAGCCCTAAGTGTCTACTAGTGAGCCCAGCGATGGACTTTTTAAGGTCTGTTTCCTGCCATGTGGCCCATGCTACCTAGATAGGTTCTGGCACCCACAACCCAATTTGAGAATGTATGTTTCTGTATAAACTCTCATTATGTACTCAGTTAATTTTTACATATTTTTTTAATTGACTCCAAGGTGTCATTACAATGCAAACATTAGTGAGCAGTACCACATCCAGTACTACATCTTATTTAGCTCAAATACCCCTTAGATGGGTATTTTGTCTGTGCATTTATCCCATGTAAAAAACATATCTGCATGAGTCTGTGCTCTAAAGTGTTAAGGAGCTGATTAATCACTTATGGTAAATATCCCCTTTCTTTCAGTGTAAAGTAAAAAAAAAAAAAAAAATCAATCACATTCCATAGCTTTTTTTAATTCACAAACATGACAGTAACTATGTTGGGATACAACAAGTTAATTAAAATGTTATGAATATTCATGAAACACTTGTATGGCTTCAGTAATTATATATTCAGAAATGGTGCATGTGTCAGGGAAAGTCATTCTTGGGATTTAAAAAAAGTACAAGGGGTCTCAGTACAAGTAAAAACAACCTTTAGATATAATTGTCTTTATGTATGTGATGGGGGAAGGGGAATGTGTTTCCACCACATCCTTCATGGATTTCAAATTGAAATATTAATATCATGTGGACCGTGTTAACCATGTAAAGCAGGCAGGTTTCAACATTTTACTGCTGTGTAATGTACTTTAGTGAGGTGTTACCTGGACTAGAGTTTCCCCTTTTAGATGAAAATATTCCTTATTAAGATTTGGGAATGATTTTTTTCGCAATAAATTATGATTTCACTTTTAAAATTTATTGTGCTTAATAAATGTTTAAAAAATACAACCATCATTCACTGACTCCAAAAAAGTCTATTTGCTTTGTTCTCACCATTTGACATTAATAAGAAGAAGGCTCCACCAGACATTTTAATAGAGAAAGATCTATTTATCATCCTAGGAGGGTAAAAACACCCGTTTAATCTCAACAGACGCTGCTAGCCTTGACTAACTATGGGACATGTTGCATGCTTTACCAGAAGGTAAAGTTGTCAGATAGGTAATGTCATTTATATTTACATTTATTTGCTTAGCCGATACTTTTATCCAAAGTGACTTTACGTGGAGGTCTACATAGTTGAGTAAACATCGGCCTGGGGACTGTTTGTGTTACAAGTTACAAGTGTTACGGGACAAGGGTACAAAATTGATCAGTAACAAGTGAAGAGCTAATTACAATTCCTAGACTGCAGACCCTAACAGCTAATATCAGTTAGACAGAAATTCACTAAACAAACAAGTCTTCAGCTGCTTCTTAACACATTATAGGAGTCAGCATTATGGATGAAGCTGAAGTCGACAAGCCAGAGCTACACATGAAAGCAATCTGGACTGAGATTTGATATCATGCAGAGGGGGCATCATGAGACAGCATTCTAGAGCATACCTTGAGTTGTTGAATAGGAGTCTGTAGGTCTGTAGGAAGGAGCAGGAGCATAGGTTCATAGTGTGGTGATGTCACTGAGGTTATAAACTTTATACTAAAAAGATGCAAGTTCTTTCCCCATTTCTGATTTACTGTGTGAACTCTGAGCAGGGCATTTACTGTAACTTACCATGTCCATCACCTTTTTAAAAAATATGTAAACATCTGTATTAAATGTTTTATGTTTTCTTGAAATTATCTAGTAAATGTATCTAGTAATAATAACACCCATCTTTTTCTCTCTCCTTTGTCTTGGCCATATTCTTTCCTGTCAACATGTTGTTGTTGCTCGTCTCCCAACGCCAATGTTCTAGTAAAGAACAGCCATCTGTACCTCATCAGAAGGATATTTCTGGAGCAAGTCCGGAATCGCCTCAGGAGACAAGAATAACAGCTAAGCCTACTCAACAACAGCCCACTTTGCCTCCAACTATAATGGGTGCTTATTATTGACAAATAAACAGGCAGCCATCTACAACTGCTGATGGGTTTCAAACACTTACCAAAATGTAATCTTACAGGGCTCCACCTGCCACCTTGAATGACTGAAATGTAAATGTGTTAGAGAGTAGGATGCAATTTGTAGACTTTCAAAGCAACATGCAACTGGTTTCCTAAACAAACTACCTTGTGTCGTGGTGCTCCAATGTATCATAATCCCTGAAAAATGCCCCTGTTGGGTCAAGACTACACCATATGGTGTTGCCATTACTTTAAGGCCACTTTCTTGAGCTTACCTGGCCTGATGCTTCACAGCCTACCTCTTTGTCACCTCAAATTCCTAATGACACAGTGATGCTGAGGTTGGCACTGTAGCTTTAAGGATCAACATTATGGATTCAGGTTCCACAGTTACTCATTACTCTCCCCATAGTTTTTTTTAGCACTGTTTTCGATCTGGACACTTCATTTTTCCTCCTCCATCCCAAAGACATGCATAGCTTTGTGTGAGCATCAGTGACTATCTGTTGGCTTGGCCCACTCATGCAGGATTGGTTTTCACCTTCAGTTCAGTGTTGTTGCCCACTCTGACCCTGCGGCAGATTTAGAAATGTCATGCAACACGTTTTCATTTTTTTATTGATTTTAGTGGCTATTCTTATGTTTAAAGACATGGATGTTAAGTATACCTGGAAACTATGTTGTGTAAAATTTTCAGCTACAGTACAGAAATAACAGTATAAGTCTAGTTACCTTAGGTGGGCTGGCGCCCTGCCCAGGGTTTGTTTCCTGCCTTGCACCCTGTGTTGGCTGGGATTGGCTCCAGCAGACCCCCGTGACCCTGTAGTTAGGATATAGTGGGTTGGATAATGGATGGATGGATGGGTCTAGTTACATAATTGCAGAGTTACATGCCAAAGAAACAAAAATAATAAAAAAAAGATGTAATTTTTATCTGTAAAAGAAAGTTTCTTTTGAATGCGGAACATCTAAATATATGGTAAGCGTCATGTCACATGTTCATGAAATATCATCATGTTTGTAGTTAAAGGTTCTAGCTTCAAAAAGTACTTACTTGTACAGATTGCTAGTGGTGAATATGACACACTTCAGTACCATATGTATTCTCTATTGTACCATTAACAACGTGCACCATCACAATGTACTTTAAAAAACAGAAACATATACATTCATTAGTACATTAAAATAAGAACAGCTAACATGAATAAAAATAGAATAAATGGAAATGTACATTATGGAACATTTTCTTTTTCTGCACTTTCTTTTGTTAATGTCTTGCCTTGATAACTGGAGTCACAGATATTTCTGGCAAGTTTTTCTCTTAATGGTACTGGAACAGGACATTAGATCTGATATGTCATCACCATTGATGGGACCAATGTTGGACCTTTGCCACAGGTAAAAAAACATTTGCCTACATAATGACAACTGCTTCAGTGCACTGAAAGGACTTGGATGACCAGTTGGTAAACAGCAGATTTTTTTTTTTTTGTCTTTGAAGTCGTAGTTGATCATACCTTAATATATTTTACTTTACAATTCAATTATTGAAATGTATGAGATTAAGAATCTACATTTGAAAAATGTATGCATACTGTATATATTTCAGTATGGAAGAGGATGATCCGCTGTGGCAACCCCTAATGGGAGCACCTGAAAGAAGAAGAAGGCTGTATATATTTCAATGTACATATTGCAGGGTGTTTTCATATTCAGCGTTATCGTTTGTTGAGTGATAATTATGTGGTTTATTTTAACTGAGTTTTTCTGTGTGTATTTTCGCCTTTCACGTGTAAGTGTGTTATACTTTATAAAAATATATTAAACATATAATGAGTACAAAAAGGAGCATTATGAATTAAACTCTCTTTGACTATAAAAGTACATTGCAACAGTGGCAGACAGGAAAACAGTCCTAAAAAAACAGACAGAGCTTATAAAGCTAAGAGACCTGACAGTATTATGTTAATAAATAGCAGGTAGGGCCAGCCCAAGTATTTTTGGTGCCCTAGGCAAGATAATTTAATGAGAGAGCCATCCTGGCCACTGACAGAGCATGAATGAGGCTTGAATGATCAAGAAGTATCAACACGTTTCCCCAAGAACAGCTAAAGGTTTTGCTCTTTCTAGAACTGATTAAAGTTGCCTCATCTTGGTTTTTTAAGCTTTATTAAAGCATTTGGACTGTCTGTTAGAATTTTTTTAAATAAGAAAACATAGACAGAAAAACCCTTTTTAATTCAATATATCAATAGATCACATACATGATTATCTTGTAATTTGTAAAATAAAATTAAAGGTAGCTTTCAAATCCAAAATTTATTTGAATTTCCACTTAAATAAATGATGTCTGTAGTCATTTGTCTATAGTTATATGCTTCATTCAATGAGGCATTCAATGTGCTATATAAATAAAATGCATTATTATTATTATTGTTATTATTATTATTCAACCAGGCCTTTCTGTCGATACTAAAAAAAAAAATCAATCGGACCAAAAGACAGTAGCTTTTTTTTTTGTCATTGCATGCCAGTGCTTAGTTTTGTTGAGCATTAAACTAAGCTGCATCAGTGGTGTAGCGAGGGTTCTTTTTGTTTCTGTCTTCTGGTATACCAATGTTTCAAAGTAAAATTGAGAAATGATAGAAATCTTTTTGCCATTCAAATATCCACCCATTCTAGACTGCATGTGACAGCATTCTTTCCCTCTGCGCCCCCATTCTCTCATTAAATTACATTAACAGGAAGAATTTTAAGTTGAACCATAAATTACTTTAATTTTGGGCAGAACTGAATGTGTGGCAATCTAATTTAAAAAAATGATTTTTCAAGTAATGGTAACTTTTTAAAATATATTTTTAAATAACAGGGACACATCATCTTTAAACCTTTACCAAATTAAGTGTTATAACTTAAGAGGTAGCCAAGGCTACCAAACAAAGAAGATTTAAGGGAGAAGGGAGATTATTGATCCGATTAAGGCACTCAATGGTAAATTTTATTTTGTTTTAAATGTTAGCACAGTTTAAAAATGATTTTCACAAAGAAATGATCCACACCATAATGTGATGTATTGTGTTGATATATTTTAATCAGTTTTTTGGGGATTTAAAATGGCATCCCTATCTTGTTTTTGGCTCCCCTCAAAAATGTTGGCAGCCTAGGCAAGGACTGAATAGTAAGGATTCTTAAGGAAACTGATAAGGAGAAGGTGTGTGTATATATATATATATATATATATATATATATATATATATATATATATATATATATATATATATATAGACTGGATTTGAAAGTCATTACTCCTCTAAGAAATGAAACCTAAAAGAAACATCAAGAATTGAGGAGTCACAAAGTTTACTGTTAGCTTCAAACGAATTGTGTTCTGAAACAGTACAAAGCCCACCATCACAAGATGTCTATTGTGTTCCTGACATAAGCCGCTTGGACAGGTCTCTGGAGTGTTGAATCCAGCAACTTTATGAGTTGTAGAATTAGAAAATAATCTGTAAAATGAATGAGACATAAAAAAATATATAATAGATTCTTTCATTATATATTATGCTCATAGAAAGTGTGTTTTCTCTGCATGATACCTTGTCAATTTGTCCCTCTGCAATTCACAATTAAATTACAATAAACTGGATAACAGTATTAAAAATTTAACATACTTTAACTGATTATAGTTCAGTTTATAATTTTGGGTGCTTCTTCCAAATTCTTGCAATATTGCAGTAATTAACTTCAAAGTTTTAAATCATGAATGTAATTAAAATTTTGACATCCAGTCAATGAAAAATGTATATTTTGGGCTCCTAATTTAAATAAAATATATGCATCAGAGGTATGTAGTGTAACACATGTTCAGTAGAATACTTTTACAGATAACGTCTATGAGCCATTATCAAAATCCTGCTAAGAACAAGAAGTTGTGTCAGTACATGACGGCCATATGGAAAAGACAATGAAGTATAGTAATTAAAACTGAACAACAAAAGAACTGCAGTGCGGTAATTAGAACACTGATTAATCAGCTGATAATTGTATCTTGATTAATGCTTCTGATTTTCTGTTCTTATTGACCTAGACTATTTAGGCTTAGTCCAATTAAATTTAAATTATGCTTCTTATAAATTCCTGTCAAAAACTGATTTTTAAGTTATACAAAAACACACTAACCATTCTTGCTATTTTGTTCCTTTCAGACACCATTTCTTATTTTATAATGTCATTTGTAGATTTAACAAATATACATAATTAAGAATTTAATTTCCTGTTAAGTATGTAAATTAGCAAAGGGCAGTGCTTACTTCCTCAAGCTTTGATAGAATGTAATTGTCTTTAAATTTAAGTAATATTGATATAAAATAATTTTACTAGTCCCAATACAAATGTCTTTGTTTATTTTTGTAACTGAGCACCCATCACTCTTTTTATATACAGAAATAAAACATATTCAAAAATATTGTAAATGATATCATAAATTTCACACTACTTATGCTGAAATTATCATCACTGGACTCCTGCCTAGTTGTCATCATACATTTGTCATTATAAAAAAGAAATCTACCTCTGGTGCTGTCAATTATAACATCCTGGTATTGTGCTCAGTTACAGTTATGAAGTCACAGGATTGGCAAATTACAGAGAAGGCATAGAATCAAATTATGCTTTGAGATTTAATCAGATGAAGAATTCAGTTAGGGTTCTGTTATTCATCAGTCCAAATCTGAAGTTTGTATCATATTGTCTGGGACAGATGAAGATCTAAACTACAGTACAATGTGTGAACGCTGGCCCCGGCACAGACAGACGGACAACATATTTTGCACCCACACACTGTTTATTTACAATATTGATAATATAAAAGTCACGTGCACTCACGAACCCCAGTGCTGCTGGCACTGAATCCCCCAAAGTCCAGGGCCCACAGTTTCTGTGCCTTGCTTCCTGGCCACCTCCTGTCCTCGCTCAAGCTCCGTCCTTCTGCCTCCCGACTTCCACTGCTGACTGGAGGGAGGCGGCCCCTTTTATGGGGAGCCGGATGGGCTCCAGCTGCTTCCCGGCACTTAACGGTGGCCACACCCCTGTGTGGCGGAAGTGCCGGCTGCGCACCCGGAACAATTAGGCACTGGGGCGCCGCCTGGCGGTGGCCACGGGTCCCTACAGGGCTGGGCTTCAAAGCCCCCTACCCGAGGCCCCCTGCATAACCAGGACGGGCGCCCCACTCGGTCTGGAGGAGGCACACGCCCTCCTCTGGTCCTCTAAAGCGTCCCGGCCGGGCTCCGGCCCCGGCCGAGGACCACACGGGATAAACCGGCATCGGGGCACGCCTGGAGGTAACCACGGGCCCCTACAGGGTAGGGCTTCCATGCCCTCGACCCGTGGCTCCCAACAGAAGCAGGACGGACGGCCCCTCGCGGTCTGGAGGAGGCACAAGCCCTCCTCACGTCCTCCTGGGCGTCCCGGCCGGGGACCACAAATGATAAAATAAAAATGAAAAAAGCACTCTCAATTTAGGTGTACACAGGTAATCTACAATAATATATTTGCTTAACTGTCCATTTTATGAATCTACTTTGTCTGTAAATTCAAAAAAATTACCAGAACATTTAAATCTTTAGTACAATATGTGAAAAGATTAGCGTATTGTTGACATTGTTAGGTCTTACTTGTTATTTCATTTCACTTCTTTCTAACAAGATAAAGTGCAACCAGAGGTATTCTTTCTTGACTGCTTCTCAGTTGTTGCTTTATTCTAATAATTTTAACCTTACAATACCATAATGAAAAAGTGTCAGTCAGAGCAAATACTCATGAGCACCAGTACAGCATACTACTGTATGTTTAACAAAAGTAACAAAAACAAATCAATTCATTTATGCACTTTAGGATTACAGGGAGGTAGTGCCTAACCCAGCTGCATCTGGCACAAAGGATAAACCAGCTCTGGATGAGGTGCCTGTCTATAGAAGGATACATTTACACACACGCATCCACGCTTATTCATAGAGTGCCACATTAGACTTGCTAATTATCTTAACGCACACACACATCTTGGAACTTGAAAGAAACAGCAGACTAGAGCAGTGGTTTTAAAAAGTTTTTTTTTTGTTTTCCCTTGGAGAGTCGCCAGTGATCCTTGTCCGGGGCGTAGTTTTCCCCTTGCAAGCGGTGACCCATCGGAGGGCTTTCCCCAAACCATTCATGACACTTTTTCATTCAGTACTATTGTAATTCACAACTCAGCACAACCCGAGTTCAGACATCACACAACCCATAGTTTAGGAAACACTGGACTAGAGAAAACTCTATACAGAGAAAGGGAGAAATGCAGACTCTGTTATCCCAAAAATCAAAACAGTACAGAGCCTGGTCTGTAATTTAAATCCAGGAGTCTGGAGCTGTGAGACAGCAGCAATGGCCATTGTACTACAAAGATGTCAAAAAAAGCCATAACTATTACATTTTTTGAGAACACTTTAGTTTTGGTATCAATTAGAAGCTACTAATAACAATCAGCATATTATAAAACATATATGAATTTTTGGCAACAATAACCTACATTAAGAGTAATTTTAAATGATGATTTACCACTGTTGATAGCATACTTAATAAAATATTTATGGACTGTGTTATACACGCAAACTTGCTGTTTTGTGGGGGGTCTATGTGAAGGCATATGGAAGTACATGGGAAAAACACAGTCTGCATTCACTTCTGTATTTCCCTTTATAGTCTGGATGGGAAACTGAAGGGGCAATGATTGATGACATCACCACCAGGCACCAATTCAGCCCCACCCCTTTGGGTGCTTGAGATATAAGGATGGCCTCAACTGGTAGGAGGCATTCATTTCATAGAACACTTCCAGGAAAGAACAATGAACTTGGACAGAGCCCTGTCATTTTTTAGCTGCTTTTTAACACCTTCCTTTTTACCTTCTGAAAAAAAAATGAGAGTTCTTATTGGGCTGCAAATCTGTGGTACTGCCTCATGTATTATCTTCTACAACTGTTAATAGTTGTGTTAAGTTGGGTAACTAAAGTATGACCAATTATTTTTTTAAATATGAATTGATTCTACAGAAAGTACCTATTCAATAACAATGCATTAATATTTTGTAACTTGTCAGAACCATTAGGATATACATTACTATTAATTTTTCACTAAGCAAAATATTTCTGAAATACAAATTGGTAGATGCAATATAAAACCACATCTTAAGCAATCTTGACAAACCTCACTACAATTCCACTGAAAGGGATTTTCCTACTGTATTTCTGAGCACAGAGTATGTATTTAAATAATTATAATGTGTGCTTTCACTTCCTGTAATTCAGATTATTAATGTGTTAAACACATTTGTATTCCATACCCAAAACATTAAGCAATTCAAGTAGATAAAAACTATGTTTTATACTGGCATAATGTCAGAATGACTAATGAAGGGATCTTAACTCGAACACAGTTTTTGTTCATGTGACTGTTTCCATGCATTTTACTCGTCTTTCTCAGTGGTGTAAGGACACTTAATTTTAGGGTCTTTATGTTTTAGGTGCAAATTACTTGAACTTTAAATAAAGCAAATAAAACATAACAATCTTTTTGTGATGTGTTATTCAATAAAGAAAAAATAGAAATAATTTAATAAAAACAAAGTTAAAAATGATTGTACAGACCAAAGCAAGAGAGTTTTGTCACACTCTGACTCATGCACCATTGCCTAGAAATAGATTATAAAATGACTTCCATTTAAATGTTACAGTATCTAAAGCAATTGTTTCTTACCCTTGAGCCTATTTGCACAATCTTTATTTGTCTGTTGATTCCCTGAACATTTGCTTTTCTGTCAAGTGACTTTCTGGATTAGTCTCTAAAACTTTTTTCTTACGTTGTTCATTGTATCAAGTCATTCTAAACGAAATATATCATTTTTTTGTCCTTCCAGTGTCATCAGTTAGGTTAAACTTAAAGGCAGGAGGCAGTATTTCAACATACAGATTTATTTTCTTTTTCTTTATTCATTGAAATACATGGGATGCCACTTTGTAGTATTCTATTATGGATATTTCAGTGTTAGTGTTCTTATTGATTTGTGGTGCTTCCTATGTTTGTACATGATAGAATTTTTGCTTATAATAGTCAGGTTTTGGTATGTTTCATTCATGATTTATTTGTTGTAAGGCTTTAGACTTCACACCCTGAAATAGCACTTTTGACACTGTGTGACCACAAATAAGTCACTCCACCTGCCTGTGCTCCCCTTGAAAAAAAAAACCAAAAGAAATATAAACAATTGTTAAAGGCATTGGCCAAATAAGTAAATAATAATAATAATGTTACATAACTGTAAGCTAGAATTAACAATGATTTGCTGAGGGGAGAAGCCCACCAAAGCAGTGATCAAAATATAAAGCATGGTTCTGGAGGGGCACTGAATATATTATTTGGATAGCATACAGTATGTATTTTGGAATGGTTTTAGTCTCTGACATTTGTCAAATAACAAAAAGTATTTTATATGTTATTTGGTTTACAAAATTATTTTTCAGTATGACTGTATAGACCTCCCTGTGGCATTCTGTCTTGTACAGCTGGTGAGTGGAGAAACCTCTCTTTTATGCATGGTTTTCTTTAGGTGGCAGTCTGGCTACCAGTGGATGTTTTGAAAGTCATTCTTTACAGGAGAAGATGCAGATATCTGGGGACATATGAGGTGTTTTATTGTGGAATCAAACCATGATCAATCCCAGGTTGTACATCTTGCGCAATGGTAACTGAGCGTGGTCAACTGCGAATCCGCAACATCAGGATTATAAGGGCCCTCAAGAACAGCTCATTTATAGAGTGAGCTAATAGAACTACTATGATGACTCACACTTGAGGTGCCTACCTATAAGCACTGCAAAGTGGAGCATTTCATGATTTCATTTCATTTCCGCTGAGCTGTCTTTCACTCATCCCCCACCTTTTATTTGCAATATTGCCACTACATGAGGGCAATGAACATTGCTATAAGAGTAGTTCCCAGACACGCCTGTGACTTTTGTTATTTATTGTGTCATCCCTTGTTTTCTTGAAAATGGAAAATCTTCTTACAATGAATTGCATGTGTTGTCTGCAGAACTGGATAGCTTTTGAAGGATGTTCTTGTTTCTAGCTCAGACAGTTCATGTGCTGATTGCCTGTTCTATCCATCTCGTTGTTTTGTCATTAAACACCACTTGAAAAAGTGACCATGATGCTCTAGAATTGTGCGTTACTGCCTCTGTATCTTGCTAAGTGTTTTTTTTAATGTTTTTATTGTAGGGGTCTTGGACTACTTGTAGATGGTCTGCCTCCACAACATTGATGAAATTTACAGTCACAGTTGTCGGGGCTGGCAACCCATTTAAAGTTTCAATTTTTCAGTTTCATGGTTAGTTATACTTTATAAAAGGAAGTTTTAATTAGTGTAAATTGCTGTAGTGCAGGGTGAACTTTTCAATTGGTTGGTGCTGTGGTCATATTGAGTATGGAAAACTGTGAAAAGGCTGTGTAAGAAACCTACATAAAAACTTGACTATTTGGAAACCCACTGATTGTCATATGGGACTTTCACAGCTAAATCATGGCTCTTTAAGTTATAAAAAAGCAGAAAAATGTGTACCTGTCATTGTCATTGAACAACAGAAATATGTTCAAGCATACAGTTCAGCTAAGGCAGGCTTATTCTCACAGGTCACCATTAGTGCAGTGGCCCTAAATATTTTTACACTGTATAGAGTACAGGGAAAAAAAATGTAAAGGACAAGATGCCAAAAATAGCAAAAGCTTGTCTTTCTACCAACTTCAATTCCTATTTACTTATGATGTAAAGCAAAAATGTGAAAGATCTTTTATTTAAATCGCCAATGTGTCTGTTATCCAAGAAGCCAGACTCCTTGAGATTCTTCTTGTAAGCAATCCAGAAGAGCCAGCAGTTTTCTTGCTGTCTTCTTCAAGTAGCATGGAGCAAACAACCACCATGCCACATTATCATTGATGTCAATCATTGTGGAGTAGTCTTGCATTTGCAAGAGAGTCAATAATGGATTTCCTTGTCTTTACACAGAGTGTATCATATTCCAATCTTATATTTCTGCTGAACAATTAGCAACAAACATCTATCCATCTATCCATTCATCCATCCTCTTCCGCTTATCCGGGGTTGGGTGCGGGGGCAGCATCTTAAGCAGAGAGGCCCAGACTTCCCTCTCCCCGGCCACTTCTTCCAGCTCTTCCGGGAGAATCCCAAGGCGTTCCCAGGCCAGACGGGAGACATAGTACCTCCAGCGTGTCCTGGGTCTTCCCTGGGGCCTCCTCCCAGTTGGACGTGCCCAGAGCACCTCACCAGGGAGGCATCCAGGAGGCATCCTGATCAGATGCCCGAGCCACCTCATCTGACTCCTCTCGATGCAGAGAAGTAGCAGCTCTACTCTGATCCCCTCCCAGATGACTGAGCTTCTTACCCTATCTTTAAGGGAAAGCCCAGACACTCTGCGGAGGAAACTCATTTCAGCCGCTTGTATTCGCAATCTCGTTCTTTCGGTCACTACCTATAGCTCATGACCCTAGGTGAGGGTAGGAACATAGATCGACTGGTAAATTGAGAGCTTTGCCTTACGGCTCAGCTCTTTTTTCACCACAACAGACAGATGCAGAGCCTGCATCACTGCGGATGCCGCACCGATCCGCCTGTCGATCTCATGCTCCATTCTTTCCTCACTCGTGAACAAGACCCCGAGATACTTGAACTCCTCCACTTGGGGCAGGTTCTCTCCCCCAACCCTGAGAGGACACTCCACCCTTTTCCGGCTGAGGACCATGGTCTCGGACTTGGAGATGCTGATTCTCATCCCAGCCGATTCACACTCAGCTGCGAACTGATCCAGAGAGAGCTGAAGATCACGGCCTGATGAAGCAAACAGGACAACATCATCTGCAAAAAGCAGTGACCCAATCCTGAGTCCACCAAACCGGACCCCTTCAACACTCTGGCTGCGCCTAGAAATTCTGTCCATAAAAGTTATGAACAGAATCGGTGACAAAGGGCAACCCTGGTGGAGTCCAACTCTCACTGGAAACGGGCTCGACTTACTGCCGGCAATGCAGACCAAACTCTGACACCGGCTGTACAGGGACCGAACAGCTCTTATCAGGGGGTCCGGTAACCCATACTCCCGGATCACCCCCCACAGGATTTGCCCGGAGTTCCTCAAGGCTCTGGATGTTGTAGGACTGTCTTTTTTGACACGTCTCTGCAACATCGCATGGACATCGGGAACAGTGCCTCTGGATTGGCAGATTAGGGTGGTGGTCCCCCTCTTTAAAAAAGGGGACCGGAGGGTGTGTTCCAACTACAGAGGGATCACACTCCTCAGCCTCCCTGGAAAAGTCTATTCGGGGGTTCTGGAGAGGAGGGTCCGTCGGATAGTCGAACCTCGGATTCAGGAGGAACAGTGTGGTTTTCCTCCTGGTCGCGGAACAGTGGACCAGCTCTACACCCTTAGCAACAAAAATATTGTCCAATTTTTACAGATGGATCATCATCACAGCCATTTATATTGCTCTCTATAACCATGCTCAATGAATACTACGACCCTCAAGATAACTTTATGTTAAGCACTGAGAACAGCAGACTTGTACAGCTAATGCTGTCAACTCACAGCTCAAGGGACCTGAATTTGAAACCCAGACTGTCATGGGAT
Organism: Polypterus senegalus; assembly: GCF_016835505.1. Lineage (NCBI taxonomy): Eukaryota > Metazoa > Chordata > Cladistia > Polypteriformes > Polypteridae > Polypterus > Polypterus senegalus. The sequence continues at coordinate 63,643,104 of NC_053169.1, read as the reverse complement.
TTCTCTGAGTTCATTGATTTTATCCTCACATTCCAAAGACGGGTATGTTAGATTACCTGGTGACTCTAAATTGTGAGTGACTATGCTGATATGTGTGAATTTTTTTACAATGGACTGGTGAAATGATTCCAAATGTGTGCTGCTCACCATGATCTTCTAAGAGAATAAGTGGAATTAAGAAACACATCAATGAGTTAAACTAATAACTTGCATTCAGAATGGGCAGCACAGTTTAATAAATTAGCATAATTTAGTCAAGGCTTGTTAATCATACAATAAAGGAATAACCAAATTTCATTTTTTAAACAAATTTGTAAAGTAAAATAAACCTTTTAAAAAAGATCTAGCAGCTTTGTATAGTTTTCTCAGTATTTATAACTTGAAAACTACTGCAGAGATGGTCAAGTCACAAATAGTTTTATTCCACGATTTTTCTTTAGTAACAGAAATTACTTTTAAACTAGATCATGCAATATGTAATGTCAATTCAATCTGCATGTAGTTTTTAACTTGAGCTTATCACCTCCATGTTCAACATTTGGCATATTTTTTTTTGTAATTTGCCTTACTTTTTATATAGGTATGCATTAGGGTTTGGATCACCTGCCATATTGGGGCATGGGAAAACATTGCATGAATCCATTTATGGCACAACTTTCTCTTTCCTCGACATGTTCCACTCCAGTTGCCCTTCTAGGAGCTGTGTAAGGGTTAATGCCCTGAGCAGTTACTCTGTTCTGCCTCTGTAATTCTGAATAGCTTTAAATATAGGTGTTTCTCTGCTCCACGGGTCTTACCTAACTCTGCCAGTCTGAGGCTGCTTTTTCCCCGGCAACATCTTTCCCAGACAAATCTGTGTAATTAAATAAAAAGTAGTGGCTTGTTATGTTAGCATTGGATGCAACGCACACTCACTTACACAAAGTCAATGCAGTTTTTGAGCAATCACATAGATGTCAAGGCAGGAATGCCACCCTTTTATTTTTCATGTTATGCATTATTTTGAATTGATACCATGTAAGTATTGCTCAGCAGTCTTTAGAGAAATGGCTATGACTATGATTATTGCTATGTAAAAAAGTTGGCTTCTATTTGCTTTTATTTTATGGGAAGATGGTCTATGCCCAGGGTTATTATTGTTCTAAATTTTTTTGTTACTTTTTATTTTTTAGTTTTTTTTTAAATTTTCCATTACTGTTTACATTTATATAATTTTAAAAGTTAATTAACAATGTTAGCTATGTTTTAATTTTCTAAAAATGACTAGTTTTAGTTTTACTTTTATTTTTCATTGTTTGGTAAAAGCATTTATCATGATAGATAGCTGACAAGGGTATAATATAAGGTGTTCAAAATGCATGATTTCAGTTTCAAAATGTGTCACACTCTAAATATGAGTTCTATTGTAGTACTTTCTACTGCCAAAATCAATTACATTTCGCCTCACCACTGGGTGTAACAAAAAGGCAAAGAGAAATAAAGCAGCATACCATTAAACATGGTGAATCAACTGGTTTCAGCTGAGAGACAGTTTGTTAATTTTGTGGAAAGAATGGGATCATTTAGGCAGAAAAGTTTTGGGTACCACCAGGTAATCTCTATTTAATAATGGATGGAAGAAAAATTGAAAAATAAAGTGCAGTGGAGGGTGCAAAACAATTTGTCATTAATTGATGCAAAATGAATGTTGTTGCTTAGGTGTGTTACTCCATCCTCCATCGAGTTCCTCAATATAGTAGACCACCGCAAAGTTGCGGTTCAGAGTTTGCTGCCTTAGTCGTTCGCGGTTGTTTCCTTAGAACCTAACTAATAATTGTTAGCGGAAATCTCAAATATCCTCCGCAATTTTTTTATGGCTTTTGTCATGGCAATACTGTACTGTAGCGAGAACACAAAGCAACCATAGAGGAAAATGTAGCTTGAGATGGTGAAAGTAGAGAACGTTATCATTTCTCCTTGCTGCTGCCCTTTGACGCATCTCTGGCAGATACAGCCCAGCATTTCTGTATCATAACAGTTTACCGCATGTAGCTATCTTGAGTGTTTCACTGAGTGTTCTTGTGTTTTTTGTTTTGTTGTTCTTAAAGCCCTAAGATGCCACCCAAAAGCCCTGCACCTTCTAAGGCTTCTGGCAATGAACCTAAGCACCAGAAGAAGTTTAAGACACTCCAAGAAAAGGTTGAACTACTGGATTTGCTCCGGGAACTAAAAAGTTATGCCACCACTTCCCATCACTATGTTCCTCAAACCTATCAAGAAAAGCCAGCACAAAACCCCACCAGAAGAACACCCTTCAGAAGATACCCATCCTCCTGAAGTGCCTGAAGAAAAGGCGCCACCCGAGGAGCTGTAAATCCTCTGCTGTGCTGTGCAGTCATTATCTTCATTACATACCTTCATCATACTGCACAGCTAATTCATCATCATCATCTTCAGTCAATAGCATTCATTATTGGTGAGTACCCATACATTTTACTGTATTTTTATTAAATTAAATTATTACGTACTTACCCTACTTATACCAAAGAAAACAAAAGTGCATACCAAAGAAAACGAGATTGGATGAATTATAGTACATAGAGGGGTAACATTGGTATTTTACATTCTAGTAAAGCAGGAGACATAGCAATACAGTACTGTATAGTATACGGGTTTACCTTTACGTTATTTGTTTTAGGGTAATGTATTAAGCTGAGTTTGAAATTAAGTTAAAGTGTTTTAGGGGCATATTTAGAGTTTAAACTATAAAAATAGGTATTTATAGGCATTTTTTTGACCACATCAAAAATTCACGGTTTTTCACAATTCGCGAGTGCTCTAGGAACGTAACCCCCACGAATTTCGGGGGTTGTCTGTAAACCCCTGTTCTGGTGAATTGTTCTGTTTTAAGAGAAAGACGAAGAGGGGGTGCTGTGGAGGAGTGAAACCTCAGGGGAAACAAGCAGGTGGGATTGTGCAACAGGCGGGTAAGAGTGAAATGAGAAGAAGATACAAGCCATATCTCCGCTCAGTGATCATGGGCAATGTTAGATCGCTTGATAATAAGATGGACAAGCTCATGGCATTGGTTAAGTACAACATGGAATTTCACCAGTGCAGTTTAATGTTCTTTACTGGGACGTGACTGCACAAGCTTATTCCTGACTCTGCCGTGAACATTGCCGGCTTCTAGTGTGTATGAGCGGATAGAACAGGGACTGAAAGTGGAAAGTGCAGAGGTCGTGGGCTTGCTGTATTTGTAAATGAACGATGGTGCCACCTGGGTCACATTGTGATTAACACTAGAATTAGCAGAGGCTACAAAAAAACTTGTAGGACCGTCCCACCTTAAATCGCTTCTTAAAACCGTTCTCACCTCTCCGCCAGTGTTTTTTGTTAATCTAAATGTGCTGATAAAAGAAAAGCTGCAAGTAGCCGGCTATTCCATCCCCCCAACGACTTAGAACGTGCACAAACTTCTCCCAGCTCATGCCTTGATTGATTATCTGGGAGTGAAGTGGAGTTTTAGAGTGGAAATAATAGATCATTATTTGGAATACATGCATTTCATGTGTGTTCTGTTTCTACAGTAATCCGTGTAAACACATTTACAAAACAGAAACGTTTTTCATATTGTAGTAGTAAATGACAAAATGTAAGCATAAACTATATAATGTATGAAGCCTGAAGTCCAAATATCAAACACTTTCACAAAAGGTACAAATATAACAGAACACGTATCTGCATCCCGGACATCGAGTTGTTAGCAGTAGGACTACGCACATACTACATACCCACGGAGTTCTCACATGCAATCGCCATTGTTGTTTACATTCCTTCTTCAGCAAATGCAGCGAAAACATGTGACATCATCCACTTGGCCACCGCTGGACTCCAGACAAAACACCCAGATGCTTTCATCCTCATTTCTTGAGACTTCAATCACGTTTCCCTTAACAGCACACTTAGCAGTTTCAGCCAGTTTATTAATTGTCCTACCAGAGAGGATAAAACACTGGATCTATTGTATGCTAATGTTAAAGAGGCATACAGTTGTTCAGCCATTCCACCTCTTAGGAGATCAGATCACAACCTTGTGTACCTTCTTCCTCTTTATGTGCTACTTGTGAAGAGGCAGTCAGCCACTTGTGAGCTCTATGAGGGTGTGGTCAGAGGAAGCCAGTGTAGCTTTACAGGATTATTTTGAGGCAACAGATTGGGACGCTCTTTGTGAGCCTCACTTGGAGGACATTGATGGTCTCACGGGCTGTGTAACTTCTGTGTTGACAACACTGTACCTTTAAAATCTGTACACTGCTTCCCTAACAACAAACTATGGGTCACCAAGGACATTAAAGCTCTTCTGAATGAAAAGAAGAGAGCATTTAGGTCAGGTGACAAAGAAGCAGTGAAGAGGGTACATAAACAGTTGTCTGTTAAAATATAAGAGGGGAGGATCAGCTATAGGATAAAGCTGGAACAAAAGCTGTAGCAGAACAACACCAGAGAGGTCTGGAAGGGCATGAGGGCAATTACTGGTTTTAATTCAAGCTGCCAGAGGATTGAATGTGACAGAGAAAAGGCAAAAAATATAACCAGTTTTTTAGTAGGTTTGACAGCATGTCTCAGTCCAACCTGCCCTACAGCTCCACTTCTGTGGCTGACAATGTATCCCTGGACACCACCATCAATACCTCACCTGCTAACTTTTCCCTCTCATTACAGGGGAAAGAGTGCGGGGAATCATTATCTCCTACCCCCTCCTTACCAGTTGAACCCTACTCCTCCCCTTGTTCTATCCACAACACTGACACAACCAGACCATCCACCAGCTTTACAGAAGACCAAGTCGTGAGAGAAGCCCAAAGGTGCTTAAAGGCTGCGCCTCACAGCTCTGTGGTGTACTACTTAGGATTTTCAACTTAAGCCTGAGTATTAAAAAAGTGCCAGTGCTATGGAAAACATCTTGTCTGTTCCAAAGAAGGCACATCCTAGTGCCCCTTCTGACTACAGGCCAGTGGCGCTCACTGCACACATCATGAAAGTCTTTGAGAGACTAGTCCTGGAAATACTTCGTCCCCAGGTTGAGTCAGCACTGGACCCTCTCCAATTTGTCTACCAGGCGAGGATTGTAGTCAAAGATGCAGTCACCTACCTGCTGTACCGTGCCTGTACACTACAGATTTTAGTTACAACACAGAGGGCTGCCATCTGCAGAAATTCTCTGGTGACTCTGCAATAGTTGGTAGTATCAGACATGGAAACGAGATGGAATACAGGAAGTAGTGGACAGTTTTGTTGACTGGTGTAAGCTGAATCAACTGCAGATCAACACCAGTAAAACTAAAGAACCAGTAGTTAATTTAAGAAGATTGCAATCTCTAGCCACTCCCCTGTCTATTAGGGGTGTGGAGGTGGAGGTTGTTGAGGAGTTCAAGTATCTAGAGGTGCATATGAGCAATAAGCTAGACTGGTCCAGGAACTCGTTGGCCATATACAAGAAGGGTCAAAGTAGGCTGTATTTCCTATGCAAGCTCGGATCTTTTAGTGTTAGCAACACTATGTTGCAGATGTTCTATAACAGCGTGGTTGCCAGTGCCATTTTCTTCACTGTGGCATGCTGGGGGAGTAGCATGAAAGTGGCAGACATCAGGAGACTAAACAAACTAATTCAGAAGGCTGCCTCTGCGGTAGGAGAGAAACTGGACAGCTTGGAAACTGTGACAGATCAGAGAATGTTATCTAGGCTTCAGTCTATTATTGAAAATGCTAGTCACCCACTTCATAGTGTTGTGGTTGGACAGAGGAGCTTTTTCAGCAGTAGACCGACTAGCATCAAGTGCTCCACTGAATGTTACAGGAAATCTTTCCTCCCCACAGCCTATAACTCCTTTTCCGGTCACTCGGGACACTTTAAGTTATTACCCTTTTTCTTTATTGGATATCCTGATACATTTTTTCCCAGTACTTGAAATGAGCAACATACTATGTGTTCTTGTGCAATAAATTGTCTGCTCTTCACATGAGAATAACATTATTTGTTCTCAAATGTGCAATATTAACTTAAGGTGCAATACTCTGTACTTTAGTTTGATACTTACTTTTATTATACTTTATTTATATTTACATGATTACTTTATACTTGTCTCTTAGTGTAACATGTCCCTTGTCTGTTGTTGAGCTGGAATATAAGTAATTTCCTTCAGGATTAATAAAGTTTTTCTGATTCTGATTTCTGACTCTGATATTGTTGTCCTGGAAGCAGTGTGGCTTGTGGCGGAAGCAGGAACATGGTCACTTGTCATCCTGTGCCCCTTCTTTACTCAGACTGGTATTGCCTATATTATTGGAGTCTTGCGGAAGTCCCTGAGGTGCAAATGCTTGACAATATTACATAACATTGTTTTTCAGAATATAGGTACAGTATGTGTAAAGTGAAAGGGAGAATGAGATATCCATCTTCTGTGGTTGAAGTGGGATAGCTTGTCCATCCCTTGAAAGGCCTCAAGCACACTTCACTGAGGGCAAAGAAATTACCAATTATAATAATCTGTCATTATTTTACCAGCAACATCCATCCACACCGAAATATCCAGCACCTGTCCAGTTCCACAGGCAGCAGTTTCAGAAATTTTTGAGTTAAGTTGCAACCTTTACTTAGGACATTGCCATTAAAAGATCACTTCTCTAGAAATGAATGGAAGGCAAAAGCAATAATGTAAGCAATATATGAGACTGAACTGATTGACAATATTATGTGCAGATTGTTATTTAAAAAAAAACTGACATTACCAACCTGCAGCTAAATGGTGTTTGGACGAATTAATAACACAGGAGAGGCACAGCTGTCCTAACTGATATAAACATAGGCTGGGTTTAAAAATGGAAAGTGTTGTCAGGAGGTGGAATGCTGCTGTGGCCTAAGGCCTTAAACTCTGGTGTTTAGGCTGATGAGTAGATTTGATTTTCTATACTTAATTGTCATTTCTTCATTTCACTTAATAATCACCACCACTAACTACAATAATGAAATGTCTCTTGTATAGTTAGCAGTTAGCAAAAACCATGCTAGCATTTCAAGCAAAAAAGCCAGGCCAAAATGTTGTGTCTTGTATCTTCTTTCCTTTTCAGTGTGGAAAAACAACCTGAGTAAAACCTATTGTGGATTTTGCAGTGAAATGTTCTTGGCACTCCTTACATCATTTGATTAAGTGTATCATCACTTCTACCACAACCTTGACAAGTGGCTTTGGGAAACGAGCATAAGGATAATGACCTTAAAAGAGTAGACCCTTTATATTTGGTCATGTTTGTTAAAAAAATTATTTTCTTCTTACTTAAAATCTGAATATTGTCTTAACAAATAATATTAACTATAGTATATTTCTCAAAAGTCAGTATGTGTGTTTGTTTTGATTTAGGTTACTATTTATACTTGTTTTGCACCTATTAATAGTTGCCTTGAATCATCCTAAAAACTTAAAATTGAGATAAGCATATAAATAATTTCTTCATCCTGCATATCACTTTCATTTAATGCAGAAGTGATCGGTGTACAGTTTTTCAATTCGAGAATGTAAAAACTTTAATCTTGGTCCTATTGAATTACCTACAATATTCTGTAATTTCGTAAAACAAATTACTCTCGAGCCCATGAGACATAAGAAATGCAGTTGCCCAGCTTTCATTAAGACAATTGTTCTGCTGAAATCCTACAGCAGCTAAGATTTGCTCTCTACAGTATCTTAGCAATATTTACTAGCTAAAAAAAGGTTTTTGACCGACAAGACAATCAGAAAGAATGTTTATTTTTAGCGTGTTGTACAAAAGGGATTTTTAGAGATAGTTGACATTTACAAGTAGAAATAGACATAATTAAATAGGTAGAGATAAAAATACAAAAGCTGTGTTTATTAAATGTGCCAAAAGCAGTAATATGGAAAATGCAATAATCTAAATAGAATAATCAAAGTAATAAGTTCCTTTGCAATGTTGGTATTTCTTTTTAAATAATGTATCATTTGCCAAAAATCAATATCCTACTCCCAAGATTAATTTATTGTTGAAGTAAATGGACAAAGGTTTGTTTTATCATTAAGATGAACAATATGCCTGAAGTAAAGACTATTTAAGTCTATCCTCAATGACTTTAATAATATTTCAGTATCAGAATTATTGCAGTAGATGTATCAAGAATAATGAGCTGATATTAACTGCTGCAATAGAAGTTTATGTAATTGTTTTCTGAATAGAGTTATTTTAAGAAACACACAGACTAAGTAAATATGGGAGAAATATTGTTTAAGTTAAAATAGAAATGTAACAATAATTATGATTACTCCTGCAAAAAAATAATGCAATTTTTATTTCATTGAGTCCACTTTACTATGATGAGTAATTAACCAGTTTCCACCAAAAGTGAAATATATCAAAAGACAATACAGTATGATTTGAGATACATAATTATTTAATTATATGTTAAATTGTGATCCAGTTATATAATGTAGACAATATAAGGTAGCAGGGAGGAGGTTAATCTTGTTATCACATGGTGCACCATTCAATCTGTCTCTCAGTAAAACAAATAAGATGTTAGAAAACTGCAAGTGTTTTGGAAGGGGTCATGCATCTATTTATATTAACAGGGTTATTGTGGAAAATGCAATTAGCTGTTAGCTCTTATGGGTCCACATTGCAGAGGAACTCTGAAAGTCCATCAACACCCCCTGTCTTGTTGAAAAGAATAACAGCAACTTCACTTTTTTGAGATGATGGAGGAAATTCAGCATGTTCTCGTTAATTTCTACACATTTTCAGTGGACAGCATTCAGTCTAGGGTGGGAACGCCAATGTAGCAAACTGCAAAACTCTACAGCAAGTGATTAACATGGTCCAGTCAATCACTGGAGCCATGCTTCCATTCATACAGAACAGCTATGACAAGAAACACATGGAGAAAGGATGCCTTTAATCTCAGAATGCACGAGTCCCAACGAAGAACGTTTCTCCCTGTCATCCAGCAAAAAAGCAGCAAAGAATTTAATGTCCTATTAACACTCTATATAGTAATCAATTACTCAAGCTGCAAACAAAGTACTTACACGAAATATCTTTTGTACTACCAATGCATTGTTGCTGAAAGAAAGGTTAATCTAAAAGCTAGGAACTGCTGTTACGTCACCCAGTTTACTTGTTTACTTGTTTTAACTGCTCATGCTTTTTACCTACTTTGCCCCAAAATGTTTGAATTTTAAAAGCTTCCACCCATGATAACCACTACTAGTTTCCATTTTCAGAAATGCTCTTTCAAATTAAATTTCAGTATGCTTCATTTATGTTGTCTCCTTTTTCCAGAAAGAATTATGTATTAAAGTCTGTAACAATACACAAAGAAGAGACATAAAAATGGTTCTAGGGTAGAATTCTCTCTTTGTTGCCTTTTTGGCACAGGAAATGGCTTTTGAGTAATATAACATTTAGGGAAACTTTGATGTCTGTCTTTTATAATCTTGTCTTGACTGACACCATATCAGATTATTTAAACATTCTTGGTACTGGAGGAAGACTGGTTCCTCTTCATAGTTTCTGTTCTCCTGACTAGAGAGGAAAAACACAAGTTAGTAGTATGTGGAGTAACTTCAAAATTTTTCAACTTGCTTCCCCTGTACATCGGCCCCCATAATGTTTACAAAACACTGACAAGGCATACAATATATGTAGTGTTTAATTTTGGAAAGCAATATAGAATATTTAAGCTATTTCCCTTAGTTTACAAGGTTCAGTAACGTTGTGCCTTACTTCTGTTTATCATTATCAAAAGAATGTAAGAGGAAAACCTGTATAGTACTGTGATTCAAAAAGACACATCCCAAAATAACTTGTCATTTATAATTTACTTAATACTTAAAAGGAACTGTTTACATGTGATTTAATGGTCCCTCTGATCCTTGTTTGTTATATTTTTATCACTAGGTTATCTTATTAAAATGTATTTCAAAGACAAGAAAAATATTTGTGTCTACCTTAATCAAGCGATCTTTATCTTTGTTCAAGTCATAATCCAGATTGATTAACCAACCTAAGAAACAGGAAACACATTTTTCCATGATACACTCTAGTAAACGTTTTTAAGCCAAAATGTGATACCACCTGGTCAAGGCCTCTCACTAAAATAAACCAAAGGCTGCAAAGGTGGGCCTGACCTTGGATTTTGGTTTCTTCTAACAGAAGCTCAATAGCGTGATTTGGATGATAAGTAACAGAGTACTGGTGAATATGCTATCAAATAGCATGAGAGACATGTACTCTTGGCATACCACCTCTTGGAACTGAAATGTTTTTAAGTACCACCATTTTTATCTTGAATTGTTAATTACTTACTAGGTACAATTAAAGACAATATTTCTTTAACCTCCAAAATATTGCATTTGGGAATTTTAACAAGGGATTTTTGCAGATCTGTATTTTAAACTTTTCCATGTATATGCCAAATACTTTTAAAATTCATTTTAATGTAAAAAAAAGTAGTGCGATTTAATATGGAATAAAAGTAGCCTTTCAATACTTTATATTTACAAAAAAATATTCAAAGATATATGAATACAAAGGCAGGGGAAAAATAACTGACAAATGCTTCCAAGTCAACATAAATGCTGAGGTTGTCTAATAACTGTACAGTACTGTTTCTGTGTTCAGCCTGTTACCCTATTTATTATTATTATTATTATTTCCATATTATATCCTATTATTAAGGAAGGCCAGAGATTGCCAAACATTAGCAACTCTGTCTGAAATAACAGCTTTCCACTGTTGAAGAATCTTAATAACACTTAAATGAAATGTTACTAATATGTGCTAACATTCGTCTTTCTTCCTCATAGTATATTTCTGAACTACTCTACAAATTTCTAAAACTATTCTGAAAAATGATAATACAGAAAACAAGTTTACCAAAATTAAACATATTATAATGTTGCTAGACTGAACCTGAGAAACAGAGAAAGGCTTTGCAGACTGCTTTTAAGAAAGAGAGAACTCACATGTTACTTTTGCAAAAATTCATCAGTCTCAGCATGTCATTCCCAAAACAGAACTGTGAACTCGGACTTCATAGGCAAGAATTAGCATGGGCAATATATATGGAAAAGGATAACAAGATAATGTGAGTAAAACAGGAGTGCAGATTTACTTCATTGAGCGCCTTCAGACGGAGCGATCAAACTGAAATGCAACCTTGCATAGAGACTCAGGTTCAGTCACTGTGTAACCTACAGCCGATTATAAGGTCTACAGCCTCACCAAAACATAAACAAGTCAAACTGCTCAGAAGTGCCTCAGCCCCCAAGCACAGCCTAGCAGACTCTTAGATGGCCATGGTTCCCAGTTTGTAAACCATGACTCTATATCATTAGTATTTTTGATTTTATCATTTTTAGGTCAAGCAAATGAATCACATTTTGAAAACACACTCCTGGCAGTTACTATGGCATGACAGAGACTTCCCGTTTAATATTCTTGTTGTGAAACGTGTCAGTTCCTCTTTGACCCATGTCCCCTAACCAGTCTATGGATGTTTTAAAGTTATCACCAGGGGGTGGAGCTGGGTTATCTGTAATGGTTCTTAAACTGGGTTGGTGATTTTGTAGCTAAAATATATAAAGAATACAGGTTTGTTATATAAGCGTGTTGAGCATGGAAAAGGCACTATATGAGTAAAATGTACTATTATTACTTCTGGCTTTTGCCACTAGCTTTTCCTATTGACAAATTATTTTGGTATCAGTAACACAACAGAATGGTCACACTCAGGGCAATGTGCATGAGCAAAAAAACAGAAAAATGTAAAAGCAACCATTCATGATTTCCTGATGATAAGTTCAGGGTTTGAGGTTCTGTTGTCTGTGCTAGCAGGATTGTTTGCAAAGAAAGAAACAACCTGACTCACACAAGCCAGAATAGAATTAAACTGGATAGTGTTCTCCTGTTCTCATTTCTTGTGTAAGCTAGATGAAATCAACTTAAAAAACAGCACATTTCTAAGACAAACAATGGCTTGCAACCAAGAAGGGGAACACATTGGTAAGCAAGGCCTCACTGTTCTTGCTCTCATTTCATTTTAAGTTCCTTGTCTTGGTAGTGTGGAAATTACACAATAACTGAGCAGACTTTTCTGTCTGTGTCAACTTTGCAAAAACACTTGATAATCTTTAGCTCAAGAGCCTCAGGAAATGTTTCTTTGTCCAGAATTTCCTTAAATAAACAGGATGTAAACTGTGCTAAGCTTAGAGGTGTATGATATTAACATATTTACAATACATTGATGAATATGTCTATGTATTTGTGTTACATTGTATGTGTTAGGGTGTAAGCTTATATTTTTATTTGTATAAGCTTCACCAAATCAGATTCCATGTGACTGATATTGTTATGAAAAAAATTTATGTTCAATTTTGCACCTCTGCATTGGGCCATTAAAGCTGATAGCATGCATGGGCATTTTTTCACTCATTAAACTGTTGATTGTTCATCTGGTAAACATCCACTCTGCTAATAACACTGATAATGCCAATTGCAGACTCATTTAGACATATCAGAACATTTCTTCATTTTTACAGTATTAACATAAAAGTTCTACCCCTACCTGTAATTCTCTTGAAAGAGAACATTTTAAGATGTGATGCTTGGCTAAAGTCAAATCATTCTGTGAATACATTTATGTATTCTTAGAAGAGTGGAATATTCTGCATGTGGTATAAAGATGAGTGGAAAATAATGGGGCAGCCAAAACAAGCAGTATAGAGAAGTAAAATGTGTGTTTATGAAGTGTAAAACTGCCAGACCTTAGAAAACCACTTCAGATGAAAATATTTTAACTTCTGCTCTGACAAGTCACATCATGCAGCTGGAAATTTGGCTACTTTACACTTGAAACTCTATGTACTGTATGCTCCATGAGATATTCTCACAATTTACATATAAAATCACTGAAAAATCTATCTTTATATGTGAGAAATCCACTTCAGACAAAAATATTTTAAACCACACCATGTTTAGATAAAACATTCTTGGAATACTTGACAAAATCTAATTGGAATGTGGAAAAAGTTCTCTGTAAATGTCTGCTGCATGATCAAAAATGTAATTTACCTCCAAACTTGAAGTAATACTTTTAAATTCTTGCAATACAATGCTGCGAGAATCTAGTTACACAATATTATATATACTGTATACACTTCACTGTGTAATATAGGTCCACCGAATGTGTTCAGTTAGTCATTTTTTAACTGACAAATATTTTTCCCTTATTATTGTATGTCATTGATTTTGATTACATTCACCAGATCTAACAGTTAACGCAGAACAGGATATTGAACACAAGCAGAGATTAGGAGGTGACATGGATTATCAAGAAGGGAGCACAGCATTGACGTTCAAAGTGTCCAGTTTTAAAAGTGGTACAATCCTTTCTTCTCTTGTTTGTTCATTTAACCCTTTGGTATTGATGATCAATATCATGAGCTCCCATGAGCATCTTTTTCTTCTTTCGTCTGCTCTTGTTAGGGGTTGCCACAGCGGATTATCTTCTTCCATATCTTTCTGTCCTCTGCATCTTGTTCTGTTACACCCATCACCTGCATGTCCTCTCTCACCACATCCATAAACCTTCTCTTAGGCCTTCCTCTTTTTCTCTTGCCTGGCAGCTCTATCCTTAATATCCTTTTCCCAATATGCCCAGCATCCCTTCTCTGCACATGACCAAACCAATGCAATCTCGCCTCTCCGACTTTGTCTCCCAATCATCCAACTTGAGCTGACCCTCAAATGTACTCATTTCTAATCCATAAAATAAAAATATATGAGTGCATGTCATTTGTAGACAAAAAATAAATTATTTTCTTGAATGATTATTGCATCAATAAATCAAAAATTTACAAACTCCATACTAGCATAACAGGAAATGATACAATGCATTTTGTATGTATGCTAGCCAAAATAATGAATTGCATGATTTTCTAACACAGTAACCAATCCATTCTGTGTTAACAACACTGTTTAACCATTGTAATAGCACGGAAATGGATGTACTCTATGAAATAGGTATCGTCCTGTTGGCTTCACTTGTTCATTTTGTTTAGGAGAGGTTCTGTGTATATGGCAACACACCTCTGTAGTGTAAAACAGCAGCTTCTTGTGGACTACTGCAATCATAACTAAATCATTTGCACAGCACCAAAGCCAAGCCATGTCAATCGACAACATGAACCCCTTTATACCTCAGACAAAAAATACTGTAAATGTTGAAATCTAAAAGTTAGTAAGATGTTTTAATTTTAGCAGTGCATTAAATACACCTAGATTTGAAGTTTATAATATGCTTCGTTTGCAATCAAAATTAATAAAGAATCAGCAGATGTGGTGCATGGTGAATATATACAGTAGCTGTAACCACATATATTTAACTAAGGGCTACTGAATCATATGCAGCTGAGCATGTGAAAAAGCATGCTCTCACTGACAAATCACCGCTTCAGCACCCTATGAACAAACAAACTCACTCTGCGTCCTGCATTTACAAGTAGACAATGTAGACAACTAAAACATAAAATGTAAAGATTAGCAGGTCTTTAAATTAATCTATCTAAACACACATGGCAAAGAGGTAACCACACTCATAACAGACCATCACAACACACTTATTTAACAAATGTATACTGTATTTCTTTGCATGTGGAACATCGATTACCTTTACGGTTTGTTGGGATAACACTTTAAGCACCCCTTATAGGGTTAATATTGTCATATGTACAAAGCAAAGAGAAATTCTTAATTGCATGTGCTAATTAAAATGCCACATGTCGCTACTCTCCAACTCCATGATTAATGAGCATAACTACCATAACTCAAAACTTCTGTCTTCCTTACCTGTTTGCATGAATAGTAGGACTGCAAATTGACTATAGTGAAGATATATTGGTCTTAAAATCTAAAGTCTTCACTTTATCGTAAGAGCACCTCATAAAAACAACAGCCTACATGTTTTATTTTTAAACTAAATTACTGACATCAATATTCTTCTGTTTTAAATGAGTTCTGATTCAAAGACAAGGAAAAACATTAAAAAGGAAAAAAGAAAGAACCCCGCAGAAACAATACGTAACTGACTTAGACCAATAAATAATATTCATGCTCCTAGTTTTTACAATTTCAGATCATTCTTAACACCAGCATGGTGTCTGCATGGCCTCTCTAAACTCATCTTCTATAGCTTGTAACTCTATCAGAGTTCTCATACATCTCTTGGTATCCTCCATTATTACTTTTGTTCTTTCATGATTGATCCATCGAGGCAGATTTACAGCTGTACCTTTTTCTTTCCTTATTTTAATAAATGACTTAACTGGAGGGCAGTGCAGTGGTAGCGCTGCTGCCTCGCATTTAGGAGACCCGGGTTCACTTCCCAGGTCCTCCCTGCGTGGAGTTTGCATGTTCTCCCTGTGACTGCGTGGGTTTCCTCCGGGTGCTCCGGTTTCCTCCCACAGTCCAAAGACATGCAGGTTAGGTGCACTGGTGATTCTAAATTGTCCCGTGTGTGTATGCACACCCTACAGTGGGCTGGCGCCCTGCCCGGGGTTTGTTTCATGCCTTGCGCCCTGCGTTGGCTGGGAATGGCTCCAGCAGACCCTTGTGGCCCTGTAGTTAGGATATACAGTAATCCTCCACTATATCGCGCTTCGACTTTCGCGGCTTCACTCTATCGCGGATTTTAAATGTAAGCATATCTAAATATATATCACAGATTTTTGGCTGGTTCGCGGATTTCTGCGGATGATGGGTCTTTTAATTTATGGTACATGCTTCCTCAGTTTGTTTGCCCAGTTGATTTCATACAAGGGACACTATTGGCGGATGGCTTAGAAGCTACCCATTCAGAGCATGTATTACATACTAACTAAAACTCCTCAATGATATAAGATATGCTTCCTGCGTGGTGCTTGATTGTTTGCTTTTCTCTCTCTCTCACCCTCTCTGACATTCTCTGCACCTGACGGAGGGGGTGTGAGCAGAGCTGTTTGCACAGAGGCTGTTTGCCTAGAGGATACGGACGCTCCTCTATAAAATGCCGCTTTGTCGCGATGCTTCGGCATACTTAAAAGCACGTATTGATTTTTTGATTGTTTGCTTTTATCTCGCTCTCTCTCTCTGACATTCTCTGCTCCTGAAGGCGCTCCTTTGAAGAGAAGATATGTTTGCATTCTTTTAATTGTGACAAAGAACTGTCATCTCTGTCTTGTCATGGAGCACAGTTTAAACTTTTAATTAAAGGGTGTTATTTTATGTCTAGAGGGCTCTAATAATGTTAACAGTGTGGAAGAGTTTATAAATGTAATGAATTATTATTATTATTATTATTATTTTTTTTTTTTATTTATTAATTTTATTACAATCAATACATAGCAATCAAGTTTTACAAAAAAAAAGAATTATGCTAAGAACAGATCGATCCCCACCCTTGAGAGAGAGAGCAAGCCAAACGGTGTAAAATTTAAGGCTTTTAAAAATACCTAAATCAACAAATTCTCTGTGCTTTATAAAATCATTTCAAAATATTACTGATTAGATCCTGCCATGTTTTGAAAAAGTCTGCACAGATCCTCTAACTGAGTATTTGATTTTTCCAATTTTAAATAATATAACACATCAGTTTCCCACTGACTTAAAGAGGAGAGTTTGGGTTCTTCCAGTTTATCAGAATAAGTCTGCGTGCCAACAGTGTAGTGAATGCAATCACAATTTGTTTGTCTTTCTCCACTTTAAGACCCTCTGGAAGAACCCCAAACACAGCTGTTAATGGGTTAGGAGGGATTGTGAGTCCAAGACTGTCTGAGAGGTAATTAAAAATTTTTGTCCAGAATAATGTTAATTTGGAGCAGGCCCAGAACATGTGACCTAGTGAGGCTGGGGCTTGGTTGCAACGTTCGCAGGTTGGATCATGCCCTGGAAACATTTTGAGAGTTTTAGTCGAGACAGATGTGCTCGATATATAATTTTGAGTTGTATAATTGTATGCTTTGCATATGGAGCTTGAGTGAATTCTCTGCATTGCTACTTTCCACTCCTTTTCTGATATATTAATTGAGAGGTCATTTTCCCAGTGTCCTCTTGGATCTTTGAAAGGAAGGGATTGTAAAAGGATTTTATATATTGTAGAGATGGAGTCTAACTCCTTGAAATTGAGCAATAATTTTTCCAGCGTGGATGAGGGTGCAAGATGAGGAAAATCTGGAAGGTTCTGTTTAACAAAGTTCCTGATTTGAAGATAGTGAAAGAAATTTGTAGCTGGAATGTTAAATTTGGAATGTAATTGTTCATAGGATGCAAAGACGTTGTCTATATAAAGATCTCTAAGCAAGTTAATTCCAAATTTTTCCAGATATTAAAACTGCATATGTTTGTGAGGGTTGAAAGAGGTGGTTCTTTTGCAGGGGTGCCACAGAAAGAAGCTTCTCCGTCTTAAAATGCTTTCTACATTGGTTCCAGATTCTAAGTGAGTGGAGCACAATTGGGTTATTAGTGTATTGCCGATAACGTGTGTTTATTGGAGCACAAAGCAAGGAATACAAAGAAGTACTGCAGGATTTTACTTCTATTGCGGTCCATGCCTGTGTATGTTCTTCTATTTGTGTCCAGGTTCTTATCGACTGTATATTTGCCCAGTAATAAAACTGGAAGTTAGGTAGAGCCATGCCACCTTCTGCCTTTTGTCTTTGTAGGGTCGCTCTTTTGATGCGTGGATGTTTAGAATTCCAAATAAATGAGGTTATTGTTGAATCTAATTGCTTAAAGAACGATTTATTAATGTATATTGGTATGTTTTGAAATAAAAAGGAGCTTAGGAAGAATATTCATCTTAACAGTGTTAATTCTTCCAGCTAGTGTGAGATGAAGGGTTGACCATCTATGCAAGTCTTGTTTAATTTTTTCCATACAGAGACGAAATTTTGTTGATAAAGAGCTTTATGTTTACTTGTGATGTTTACCCCGAGGTATTTAAACTGTTCTGCAATGATAAAAGGAAGGGTGTCTAATCTAATATTATATGCTTGCGAATTCACGGAAAGAGTACACTTTTATTCAGATTAATTCTGAGACCAGAGAGCTTTTGAAATTCTGTGAGTGCTGCTAAGACTGCAGGCACAGAATTTTCTGGGTCCGATATATACAGTACCATGTCATCTGCATATAATGAGATTTTCTGTTCCAGTCCTTCTCTGCTAATCCCCTTTATCTGATCAGTATTTCGACAATGTATTGCCAGTGGTTCAATGGCAATTGCAAACAGCAGTGGTGACAAAGGGCATCCTTGTCTTGTGCCACGTTCTAGTTTAAAGTAGTCTGAGCAAATGTTATTGATGCAAACTGAAGCTTCTGGGTTAGTATACAGTAATTTAATCCATGCACAAATGTTGGGCCAAACCCAAACTTCTCCAAAATAGTAAAAGGTATTGCCATTCAATCATGTCGAATGCTTTTTCTGCATCCAATGATAATAATATTTCTGGGGTGTTTGATTTAGTTGGTGAGTATATTACATTAAACAGGCGTCGAAGATTTGAAGATAAGTGTCGGCCCCTAATAAATCCAGTTTGGTCTTGTGATATTACTGAGGGAGCACTTTCTCCATCCTTCTAGCTATGATTTTAGAGAGTATTTTAACGTCGTTATTCAGAAGTGAAATTGGTCTGTATGATGCACATTGTAATAAGTCCTTATTTTGTTTTGGAAAGACAGTGATTAGTGCTTGGCGAAAGGTTTGTGGAAGAGATTGGTTATCTCTGGCTTCTGTAAATGTTGCTAATAGGAGGGGAGCTAGCTGAGCGGAGAATTTCTTGTAAAACTCTGCAGGGTAGCCATCAGGGCCTGCTGCTTTTCCACCTTGGAGTGACTTTATAGCATCCAGTAATTCTGATAATGACAGAGGTTTATCGAGCTCCTCCACACTAATAGCGTCAATTTGTGGTATCTGTAATTTATCCAGAAATGCATTAGATTGTATATTGTCTTCTTTAAACTCAGTAGTATATAGGGATTTATAGTAGTCTCTAAAAGTGTACATTATATTTTTGTGTTCGATGATTTTATCTCCATTCGTGTTAGTAATTACGAGATTGCGCTATGTACATCTTGCTTGTGAATTTGTTGCGCTAAAAGCTTATTAGCTTTCTCTCCATGTTCATAATAATGATGTCTGGATTTGTAAATTAGTTGTTCGGTTTCTTTAGTTGTCAAGAGGTTTAATTCTGAATGTAGAGCCTGCCTCCTCTTATGTAGAGTCTCGCTTGGTAGTCTGGCATGTTCTTCATCTATTTTAGTAATTTCGCTTTTTATCTCTGCTACTTTCTTCGCTTCGGATTTATTTCTGTGGGAAAGATATGAGATAATCTGTCCTCTTAAGAAGGCCTTAAGAGTTTCCCAGAGTATTCCTGCAGAGATCTCAGGGGATGTATTTGTCTCTAGAAAGAATTCAATTTGTTTGGATATAAATTCAGTACAATTCTCGTCAGCTAATAGAAGCGGATTGAGACGCCATCTGCGGGGTGAGTGTATGGGGCTTAGTAATTTCAGCTCCAAGATCATCGGAGCATGGTCTGAAATAACAATAGCATCGTATTTACAAGATTTAATCTTAGGCAAGAAGTTATTATCTATAAAGAAGTAATCAATCCTTGAGTAGCAATGATGTACTGGTGAGTAGAAAGAATATGTTCTTGAATTTGGGTTTAAAAACCTCCAGGGATCTGATAAGTTGTGATCAGTTATAAACTTTGTAATTATCTTTGCGGTGTTAGTTGCGTTCCCCTGTGGAGGAAGTCTTATCTAAAAGTGGATTTAGAACACAATTAAAGCCCCCAGCCATTATAAGTTTATGAGTGTTCAGATTGGGAATGGATGCAAATAAATTTTGTATAAATTCCTTATCATCAACATTAGGTGCATAAACATTTATCAAAATCATTTTACAGTTAGATAAGTCTCCCATGACCATCACATATCTCCCTTCAGGATCCAATACTACATCTGATGCTACAAATGGTACTGTTCTATGTATGAGAATTCCCACCCCTCTAGTTTTCTTTGTAAAACTAGAATGGAACATTTGGCCAGTCCAGTCTTTTGCAGCCGGAACTGATCCTTACTTAGTAAGTGGGTTTCCTGTAAAAATACTATTTTAGCATTTAGACCTGTTAGGTGAGAAAGTACTTTCTTTCTCTTTAATTCGTGATTCAGGCCTTTAACATTCCAGCTTACGAAGTTAACTGTCCCATCATGGAGACACTGATTCTGAGTTTTTGGTGTCATATTATAGTCTTAACTGGAAGTGAAATAGTTTAGGTCTTAATTTCCTATTCCCCCAAGAGTTGTTGCCATGCAGCTTATTATTACGTTGATAGTTATAATTATAAAGATTGAGATGATAGATTAGATATAGATCAAGCCTGCTCTCTTTCTCTTCCCCTTAACCCCCACCCTCCCTTTTTGCCTCCCCAGGTGAGGCTAAAACCCACTTCATGCAGTCCCAGTCCTCTGACATACCCAGAGACAGAGCACGTCCAAAGCACATCAAGCCCCCATGCAGTGGCGCTTTAAGGTTAAAAGATAGAGATATCTGTTACCAATATAGTCTTTAAAAGAGGAAAAAAAAAAAAGAAAAGAATTTTGCACTTAATATACATATATATATATATATATATATATATATACATATATATATATACATATATATACATATAATCTTCATCAATTTTAGTGCATTAAGATGATATCCCCAGATAATAAACCCAGGTGATGGTGTTAAAGATGTGTCCAAAACAAGCATAACAAGTCTTAATGCAGTAATAGCAATAACAGCAAACCAAGGGTATGATATTGAACAGTCTCATTTAGGGTACACATGAAATAATTAGAAAAGAAAAAAGAGGAGGAAAACGTAATTAAGCACAATAAAACATAAACATTTAGCCCTAGTAATACTAAGTAATGATAAGTAATAAGTAAGTAATAATAATATAAGAATATGAGAATATATGCTGATAAAAACCCGTATTTTAAAACAAATAGATCAGACAGTAGATTATTAATCCTAGCTTTATCATTTACCGCCATGACTCACAATTATGTATCAGAATAGTCCCGGGATCAGCTTTCTTAACTCATTTTCTGCCTCCTCCTTGCTAGCGAAAACATAGAAATGACCCTGCCATTCCACTTTCAGTTTATTTGACATTGGCTTGCCGTAGCCGCTGTTTAATATTATAGAAGGCGGCGCGTTTGATAGCTGTTGCTGGAGAGAAGTCAGGGAAGACGAATGTGGCAATCTTCATATATAATATCTTCCTTTTTTCCTGAGGAGTTCCATCACCTCTAACTTAAATGATAATCGTTCAAAACGAACTATAAAAGATCTTGGTCGGGTCTGACGGTGTTTGATCCAGACGCGTAAGCCGCTGCTATCTCAGATTCTGCTTTAAAGTCCCCCGATTATTTTAGAAAAAAGTTCAGTTGCGAATTTCACCGGGTTTAAACTTTCTCGATTCTCCGGCAAGCCTTCAATTCTGACATTATACCTTCTATTCCCATCTTCTAAAGCAGCCAGTCTGTCTCCAAGTTTTTCTCCGAGTTTTTTACATTCCAAACTGACATTTACTGCTCTTTCCTCGGCACTGGCAGCTAGATGTTCGGCTATTTCGATCCGATTCGTGAATGTCTCACTAAGATGCTCCAATCGATCAGCAAGCGTGCTCAGTTTAGCGAGTTTTTCTCAATGCGCTCTTCAATTTTACCCAGCACCTGTCGAAGTTCAAGTTGTACCTCTTGACGCAGCCTTTCATTTGCCTGTTGGAATTCCTGTCGCAGCCTTTCATTTGCCTGTTGGATTTCCTGTCGCAGACATTCATTGGCCTGTTTCATCTCCTGTTTTAATTCCTGTTTCAGTCTCTCAAGTGCCTTTGCCGTTGCTTTCTCATTAGCCTTCTCGCTTTTCTTTATATCTTGCGTGAGCTCAGCGAGCAACACTTTCAGTTCAGATAGCTCAAATGTGCCTTCTTGTACCGTAGATGAAGCAGCAGACTCTGCTGAAGCCGGTGTCCCGCTGCTCCAGTCCCGCGTAATTGCGTAACTGAAGCCGCGGACCTCCCGGCCTTTTCCAGTTTCAGGTAATCCTCTCCAATCGGCGAGCTATCCACATCTGCACTCACGATCGCACCTTCGCTCCCCTTTTCGCTCTCAGCCGGCGACGATGTAGCGGACCGTGGTCCCGAGGAGTCTGTACTTTCGCCCATCTGATCCAGGTCTGTCTCTGAGAGGCCGTATCTCGAACTAGGGCTTGCTGATCGCAGCTTGGATGTAGCTTTAGTCTTCGATTCTTTCGGACCCCCCTTCTTGTTGGCCATGTTTATATGTGTTTACATATACTGTAGCGGTCCCTCTCGGGTTGAATAAATACAGGATATCTCAGAATAATAAGCAAATAATATGAAAAATAGCACCACTGCTAGCGGAGCTCCACTTCAGACGTCCATCTCTCGCATCGGACGAGACCAACTATCTATTATTATTATTATAAGGGCTTAAAATATATAAAAATAACCATACAAACATATGGTTTCTACTTCACGGATTTTCATCTATCGCGGTGGGTTCTGGAACGCAACCCCCGCGATCGAGGAGGGATTACTGTAGCGGGTTGGATAATGAATGGATGGACTTAACTGGACTCCAAGAGATATTTAGTGACTTGGATTATTTCTTTTCTTCTTCCCCTGGCTTGTGCTTTTTCAATCATCTTTTCACTGAGAAGCTTTGTGTTCATTGTGTAGGTTAGGCCACCATACTGACTCACCACAAGTTAGCCATTCTAAATACAGGGGCATTTATACTACAGTTAATTGAAACCTCTTGACTACAGACAGGTGACCTTAACTGAACTCCTCCTTTGCCTTCAAAAACCAGTTAGCTGCACCAGTGATGGTTTAGGTATGTCATATTAAAGGAGGTGAACACTTATGTTATCATTTAGATTGTGCTTTATATTTGTAATTAATTTAGAACCCATTACAGAGATTTGTTTTCACTTTGACTGGTGCACTGTCCAGGGTTTGTTTGTCTTGTGTTCTGTGCTAGCTGTGATAGGCTCCAGTCTCCACCCATGATCCTTGTTACATTCAGAAATAATAATGAGCCAGTGAAGTGTGCATACAAAGCATGAACATCTTTATTCTGCCAACTTATGTACACCCTTATAAGGGTCCATGCCCAACAAAATCCTAATAACTAATAACTCCTACCCTTTTAAGTAAGAACCCCTTCCATAACAAATCTAAGGTAAAACACACATATGTCTCATATCAAACAATCTTCCCATTACAGAAAAGAATACTTCTTTTAGATTCTTACAGAACAATAATAGAATACTTTATCTTCTGTTTTTTTCTGTTTTCACAACAACCAATTCCCTTTCCTTACAACAGACACTATATGCAGAATTATACTGTAAATTCAAACACACTGGAGAGTGTGTCATAAAGGGTGTACTGGTCACATCAGCATGTTTGCGGCTGATTATGTCCCCGGTACTGTGAGTGAGTGTTGGTAATATCTGGCTCCTGGGCAGCTACAGGTATGTCTGGGAGTATCTGAGGTTGCGGATGGTGCACTACACACCTGTATGTGTGGTTTCTTCTGACCAGTCCTTCCTCTGTGCCTATGATGTAAGATCTAGGTGTTGTTGCATGTTCAATGACTGTCCCTTGAATATTCTTTCTCAGAAGCCACTCATCTTGGCTTGGTTGTAGTGTTGGTACAGGGTAGGCCCTATGGCGAATGTTGCGGTTGTGTTGTTGATTCTCCTTAATTCTGCTTCTCAAACTTATTGAATCCTTTAAAATTCGGCCACCTGGGAAGTAGAGATGTTGGGAGGTATGGCATAGTTGTGCATTACTGTCTCCCCATGAGTAGTTGTACTGGGGAATATCCATTCTCTAGAGGTTTGGGGTATGACATCTATGCTTTTGCTTTCTCACTGACAATCCTTTTACCGTAGCCGACTCTCTGTTCACCTGTGGATATCTTGGGCTGCTGGTCATAGACCTTGGCAAAATCTTTAAAGTGTTCTGATGTACTACTGCTCATTATAAAATAACAGTAATGGCGTACTGCACGATAATGTGCAGTGAATACACTTGACATGATCATTCATAGTTATAATACCCTTTCTCTGTATGTTTAGCATTTGTTTGTTCAGAGGTTGATGTACTTGCTGCTTCCTGAGCAGCTGTTCTTTTCTCCACCTTAGCAGCCCGCTTCTTCTCTTTTTTTGTTGGCATCTTTTTTGCGTTAAAACTGATTAAGTCAGTGTTTGTGTTGCAATTTGGTATGTTTTCTTTCATTTTTCACTTAAGCTGGCACTTAAGTCTTCACTCTGCCTCAAGAATGATTTAAGATATGAAGAGGAAGGGGAAGTAATGGCATGGTGTTAGGGATGAGAACGGCACCCGTACACATGCGCCGCACAGCTGCTGCCGAAAGTTGATTATAAAATCAAATAAAATAAAAATAAAAAGAGGAATAACCTTGGAGGTCAATCATCACCCCGAAAGCAGATAGTAGATGTCACGTACTGTATGTGTACAAAATTTCAGGTCAATAGGTGAAACAGTTTGTAAGCTACATTTGATTTAAAATCCTGGACAGACAAATGAACAGCCACGGTAGCGTATTATATAAGAAGACAACTTTCTCTGGTATTCTGTGATGTCTGATTGTTCCTTCAACACTACAATGACCATGTTGGTTGAGGCGACACTAAGGTGGGCTACCTCAGTGTAGCATGAAAAGTAATCAACAACAAGAAGGCAGTTCTTCCACTCACAAAAGAATACGCCTGTACTCACCCATTGCCAGGGTCTCGCTTGCATTGGTGTCACTGCCTTGTGCTGTGAATCTATGCTACAGTTCTCCACCAGCTGACTGATGTGCAGTGACAGACCTGGCCACCAGACCGACTGACAGGCTCTTGCCCTGCACTTGACAATACCTTGGTGGCCACTGTGGAGGTCGCGGAGGAGTTCTTGTTTCGTGCAATGGAGAATCACAATTTTTTGACCCAGAGAGGAAGCTGTCCAGTCAAGATAAATTTTTCCCTTTCTGGCCAATATTGCCGAAGCTCTGGTGGAAGGGGATGTTTGTCTTCCCCATACACTAATATATCATCAGTGTGGCATACTACTCCCTCACACCACTTGAAAATGTGTGACATACGAAGTTAGAAGTGCTCTGGAGCTGACAAAATCCCAAATGGTAAAGTATTGAAGGCATATCACCCTAATTGGGTGATGAAACTTGTCAACAGTGAACTGTCCTTGGACAATTTGATTTGCCAAAGGCTGTGTCCTGCTTCATGATCACTTTTGCCCCCTCTCTCTCTCTCTCTCTTTCTATCCACACCCACATGTTCAGATGTGTCAGTTCCACTCACAATCAAATCTTCCCCTGGCTTTAGTCTCCATGACCATGCCGGCACACCATGGTTTGCGTTGGGTCACTTTCGAAATTACCCCCATATCCTCCATACATCTGAGTTCTGCTCGCACCTTGTCATGCAACAACAAGGGCACATAACAAGGAGATGATAGAGCATATGGAACTGTACCTGGCTCCAACTAAATTTTGTATGGCTCCTTTAATCTACCTAAGCCAGAAAAAACTGTGGTATTTAGCTATAGGATTTTCCTGCTCAGATGAACTTTGTGGAAACACTGTATTAATATAAGAGCTTCTATCACAGGGAGACCTAATAGGGGCTTAGAAAGTCCATCAACCACATAAATGTTTTGTTCTGTTGTTCTCTTTTTAATACTCAGCATCTTTTAAAGCATATTTTAACTTCCATTCTGTTATCACCCTCTCTGTACAGCACTCTACTTGGTGGCTGAAAATTCCCATGCTGTTTGACCTAGAAGATACTGCTTAGAATTGCTGTATCAACTTCTCCGGTTTCCAACTTGAAAATAGTCTTTTCCCCATTCAAACTTAACAATTCACTCCACTCATCACACTCATCTGAACACACTTCTCCCAAGAATGCAAAGGCCTCCTCATTTTACACCCTACTGGCACCTCTGCAATGTCATGGACACCCCATGTTGACCTACACTTGTTTGCAAAGAGTAGAGGTCTTTCTTATGACATCTCCTACACTCCACATCACGAGCAGGGCAGTATTTCCAGATGTGTTTCCATGAATTTCTGCATCTGACACATTCCGGTGATTGGGTTTTTGTTTTATTTTTTGTCTCTTTCTACCCTCTAGTGTTCTTTTTGTATATTGCCTCGACTTGTCCCATCGCCTGCTCCATCCAGCGCAGCATTAGCTGGTGTTTTTTTACTGCCACACTGTCTCACTCTCGCCATGGCCTTCTCTAATATCAAGTCTGCATTTAGCTGTAAGCTTTCTGATAGTTTAACATTTCGAATGTCGACCACAATTCAGTGCCATATGAGCTGTTTTCTCAGATTTCCGAACTCATAATGTTTAGCGAGTGAGTACACCGATGTAATGAATGATTCTACACTTTCACCCGGCACTTGATTCAGTCTATTAAAGTGTGCACTTTCAAAAATTATATTCTGCTTGGTAAGAAAATGTGCACACTAAAGATTCCCTGACCAATTTATATGATTTTTTCTGTTCTTCCGTCACATGTAATAAATTTAAGATTACCTCAGCATCATCACCAGCCATGTACATAAAAGCATTCTTCTGAAATTCCTGCAATTGCTTGTCCATCTTCAATGCCATTCTGTAGCATTCAAAGCGTTTTAGCCATTTCAGCCATTCATTTTTGTTGGTGAAGTTGAACTTACCTGGTCTAATCAGAATATAAGTTTAATATGTCACTGTGCTCTGTGCAAATATTTTAAATCTGCTTTTCTTTTCTTCTCACATTTACAGCTAACACAAAGCCAGATTTAGTACAGGGGCCTAG
The DNA here is from genome assembly GCF_016835505.1 of Polypterus senegalus. Classification (NCBI taxonomy): domain Eukaryota; kingdom Metazoa; phylum Chordata; class Cladistia; order Polypteriformes; family Polypteridae; genus Polypterus; species Polypterus senegalus. The sequence continues at coordinate 63,616,084 of NC_053169.1, read as the reverse complement.
CGTTTAGAATTGTCAGGCAAGCATTTTAAGGCAAGACAAGTTAAGAATAACTGCAAATGGGTAATGTGCACTATTTCTGTGTGGTAAAGTCAGCATGAAACTGTATCCTCTCTTTGCCTTGTTTGGAATGGCATGATTTGCCTAAGTGAGGGCCTGCAAATGGAGAAAGAGTATAAAGTCTTGGAACATTGCCCAGCACACCTTTGAAGCTGACGGACAGATGGGAGATACCGTCATCCGATCCTGAAAATTCTTCCAGTGCAGCAACGAAAATAGCAGACTGTATATATCAGGCTCCCACTTCGGTGAAAAGTCTTGTCGTGGCTTTCTCGTCTGTTATGCCGCGTAATTCGTCATTAAAGAAAGCTAAGTTATTTCTCCTATGTGATTTTTTACTGCCGTATCACTAAGGGAGAGGTATTGCCTTTTAATATTATATCTATATAGTTTCAGGTTATGTAACATGCCGCAATTAAAAAAGAACTTATTCCAACTAAGCAGCTAGTGCCCACTGCTGGATAAACCTGACAGCATTAGCACAACCGCACTAGCACAATCACACCTCTTTTCATCTTCCCTCAACAGCTCAGAAAATCAGGTTTAGTTGGATGTAGAGTTTTATTCTGTCCATTTTCTTCTGACACCATGTAACATTCAGCGATAATAAAAAGCCAGTGAGGTGTACATACAATGCATGAACATCTTCATTCTGCCAACATATGCATGTCCCTAAAAGGGTCTGTGCCCAACACAATCCAGTTCACTAATAATCCCTTTTTATAGAACAACCCTGGTCCAGATTAAGTGGGTTAAAAAGTGACACTGGAGATTTTTTTCTGTTAGTCAGTGTCAAAAAAAAAAAATCAAATCCTCTGTCATTCAATGTGGTATAACAATGAAAGATAAAAACTTCCAAGGGGGTGAATACTTTTTTTTATAGGCACTGTATTTTCAAACTTTAAAAAAAGTTAAGATAGGATTTCTATGAAAACGTAAGAAGAAGATTACAAAATTTTGTATTCATTGCAGTGTATGCTCTTCTCTAGTTGTAGAAACACCATTACTAAATATAGAGTCTTTCTGTTCAAGCAGGCTGTAAACCTACTTAATCCAAGTTTAGGGGAGACTGATGACTGTCCCAGTATTAGCAAGCAGCCCTGCACAGGGAATCAGTGCATCACTGGGAAAATGTGTAATAATTTCCAAAATTAATAAATTGACAAGAAGGCACAAACGTGGAAATGATTTAAAGAGATCAGTGAAATGACAGGCTACCACAAAAGCAGGATGTCTCTGGGAAAATCAGACTCATGTTAGAGTAGTACTTGTGCAATATTATATGTAACATAATCATGTAAATTACAATAAAATATTCTAAACTTTTTTTATATATTTTTTGGTTATAATTGATGTAAAGATTTATCTTTGCTGCCCGGAGCACACAGTTTTTTTATGGGTTTAAACATTGCAATAACCTGCAGCAGACACTAATAATGGTATGAGGATCAGGTGCAGAATTTCTGCAATAACAAGAGCTGAATAATTATCTCGGCCATATCTGTATAACCAAAATCCCAAAGTATGCTCTATATATGGAGTCTTGTGCTGCCGCTCCAGGATTTCCTGAAATGTTAAATCACTGAACTGGGAGCACTTCCAGATTTAGTGCTGCCCAGTTAGAAAGAAATAGAGCCTGGAATACTCTAGTGACGGTTCTAATGTCTTTGTTAATTATGAGTTATGGGTAAACATTGCAGGCGCACAGAGGTCACGGCTGTCAGCAATAATACTTTTCAGGAAGAATTTATGTGATGGTCCTGTTTATTCTGCTATAAAAGGAAGTAACAGGAGGAATTAGTAATGGCTTTTTTATTTGCCTTTCACTTATGTTGTAGTTTTTTCGTCCCTATTATCGCCAAAGTTTAGAATAAATAGAATATTCACACTTACTCAGCCTAATCTTTTAAGTCATTTAAACGCTAATGACACATGTTATATATTATAAAATTATTTTGGAATATGCAGTGTTAGTCGCAAAAATATATGTCTGAAGGTGTAATACTTAAGTGAGTATTTAAGAAATTCAGTAGGCATGTCTTATTTTGGGTGTAGGACCTCAAGTGCAAGAAGGTCTGGGAAAACAAAGCTCATGTTTATATTTTCTTTTATTCCCTAATGTTCCGGTCTTTGGTCAGACTAATAGAAATCATTAAGGAAGAGTTTAAATGGATTTGGGGTGACAGCTTAATCTCTTTACGGCTCCCAGACCTCACACTCCTGAACTCCACTAAATTACCTTATCTAATTCTTTTAAAAATGAATATTAAACAGGTCAGATCTGAACTAAATCTTTTATAGTATGCCTCATAACTTTAAGAATAAACACCCATTTTACAGTTTATCCAAAAAGTGACTTCTGTTGTGGAGTGATGACAATGATTTGTAATTGTTTTATCTACACAACCTTTTAAAAAATTATATGCATATTTAAATTAGATGAAACAGAATTATCTCACCATCTCAAACCAAGGGGCCAAACAGGTGTTAGACAAAACATAGCCATTTTACAAAGTGGTGCTAAGCCATATAAATCTGTGCAGTATGCAAACAAAGGCTTTGAATTGCCTGAAACATTTTGCTGGCCTATTAAAGAATTTGCATTTAACATTGCCCTAGTTTTTTAGAAATCTGGCAGATATACATCATTAACAACTGATGTATTTTAAGTAGGAAAGTGCATTTTTTGATCAGGAAAAAAATAATAATATCTTATGTATAATAATGTATATTACATGCACTGTTCTAATAATAATTAGACCTGACATGATCATATTTTTTGCTAATCTGTCCAAGAACTACCCATTGAAAATGCATTTGGTGTAAATGCTTATTAGAAACTTTAAGGAACTGCCACTGTTATTTTATTTAGTGCTCTGTGGGTGGTGTTGATGTGAAATTAGAAGGCTTGAAAAGTCATATTTTTATGTGATGTGTCTTTTGTTGAAGTAATTGTTAAAGGATAACAAGAGTGGGTGGCAAGAATGAAAAGACCCCTTGAGTTCCTCTGACATCTACCTTGAGTCAGTATGGCTTTGACTTTATGATGGTCAGGAATTGGGAAGACTTTATACAGGTTCACTATGCAGACCTGAAACCTCTTTGAAACTTGAAGCTATTTCTTCTAGTCTTTTATGTTGTCCACCTCACTATTGTAAGTGGTATGGGAAAGGAAGGGTCACTATACCCTTTGGAGTTACATGAACATAAAGGCTTACTGTATGATTAGGTTTGTTTAGTATATGGATGTAGTGCATGTGACAAATGTAACTACAATGGAATTTTTACTTCCATCTGGCCTCTGTGTTTTAAAAGAAACAATAAAAAGTGGGGCACACAACACAATAGACAGAAATAAAATAAAAATACAACAACAACAACATTTATTTATATAGCATAATTTTATATAAATAATGTAGTGTAAGTGCTTTACATGATGAAGAAAGAGAAAAAAGACAAAATAAATAAATAAGAAAAATAAGACAAAACTCATTAACATAGAATAAAAGTATGGTCCAATGGCCAGGGAGGACAGAAAAAAAAAAAAAAACTACAGACGGTTGGAGAAAAAGTAAAATCTACAGGAGGTTCCAGACCATGAGACCTCCCAGCCCCCTCTGGGCATTCTACCTAACATAAATGACTGGGCTTTATTGTATTTAGGGTTCTCATGGAAGGACTTGATAATGATGATGGTAATGTGGACCTCTGGCCTTTAATCCATCAATGTAGGAACATCATGGTGCTGTAATTAGGTGGTGCTGACACAGGTCGCCACCACAGAAAACTGGGAAAAGAACAGAAGATAGAGTAGAGGTTAGTACGGATTTTGGAGCCACCATGAATAGTAATGATAATTAATTGAATTTATAGTGCATCAGAATTAAATTGAAATGAAGTTATGAGAAAGTCATGTTAAAAGTAATGTGTTTTTAGCAGTTTTTTAAAGTGCTACACTGTATTAGCTTGATGAATTCCTATTGGCCAGCTATTTTCAGATTTTAGGTGCATAACAGCAGAAGGCTGTCTCACCGCTTCTTTTAAGTTTAGCTCTTGGAATTCTAAGCAGACACTCATTTGAAGATCTAAGGTTATGATTTGGACTGTAAGGTGTAAGACATTCCGATATATAAGATGGAGCGAGATTATTTAAGGTTTTGTAAACCATAAGCAGTATTTTAAAGTCAATTCTGAATGACACTGGTAACCAGTATAGTGACATCAAAACTGGAGAAATGTGCTTGGATTTTCTTACAAACAATAAGTGCCATGTAAAGAAAATTTCATCTGAGGATGCCACATAGGGAGAAGGGTCAGAGGATGTCCCTGTGATGATTTTTGATTTAAAAAGGACATTTGCCATACTGGCAGTCAGAATGCTAGTTAAAACACGCTGTTATAGCACATGAAAAGCTAAGTGTACCCCAGCACTCTACTTAGCATATTTATAGTGACATCAGTGGTCCTCTTCCAAACTGGTCTTTTCTTAACAAGTACCATGATGTTATGACAAAAGGGAAAAGAGTTTCACAAGCTTTCAGCCTCTGTTGAAATTAATTGATGGAAAATTCCTATGCAACTGTTAAAAAACAAACGACATTGGAAAAACACTCATTTTTGTGCAGAAAGAGCTGCAAGACTGACGGTATGGCACCTGTGGACCACTTTCAGTGAGGTGGTATAATACTTCAGTATTCTTCTTCCCACATGGGTGAAGAAAACTTAGTATATAACTATGAACAAAATTGCCTTTTTACTGCAATTCTTATGTTCGTGAACTCAATCAGGTTACTGAAAGCCCCAATGCAAGGGTATGACAACTAATATTCTTGATTATGTGAACTTTCTGGGGGATATGGTGATAGACTTTAAACCACTGATTGGTGTATCTGCTTATATAGTGACAATAGTCTTTTTAGTGATATTCTTATGAGTGTTAAAGTACTGTATGTACTAGAGAAAAACATATAAGGTCTGAAAGAAAAACTTTATAATGTAACTTTTAGTTAGTTAGCTTGCTCTGCTCATCATATAACATGTCAGAACCAGTGGAGAAACTTGGACTTATCTGAACTGACAAATTAACCACCGTTTTAGGGTTGCAAGGTGAAAATAAATGTTTATTCTTGCCTATACTCATGAGAAGTATACAGAAAGCCAAAAGGAGTCACATTGCGTCTTTGTGGACCTGGAAAATGCATATGACAGGGTGCCTCGAGAGGAGTTGCGTTATTGTATGAGGAAGTTTGGAGTGGCAGAGAAGTATGTAAGAGTTGTACAGGATATGTACGAGGTAAGTGTGACCGTGGTGAGGTCTGCAGTAGGAGTGACGGATGCATTCAAGCTGGAGGTGGGATTACATCAGGGATCGGCTGTGAGCCCTTTCTTATTTGCAATGGTGATGTAGAGGAGTCCCTATGGACTATGATGTTTACTGATGACATTGTGGTCTGTAGTGAGAGTAGGGAGCAGGTTGAGGAGAACCTGGAGATGTGGAGATATGCTCTAGGGAGGAGAGGAACAATGCAGAATACATGTGTGTGAATGAGAGGGAGGTCAGTGCAATGCTGAGGATGCAGGGAGTAGAGTTGACGAAGGTGGATGAGTTTAAATACTTGGGACCAACAGTACAGAGTAATGGGGATTGTGGAAGAGAGGTGAAAAAGAGAGTGCAGGCAGGGTGGAATGGGTAGAGAAGAGTGTCAGGAGTGATTTGTGACAGACGGTTATCAGCAAGAGTAAAAGGGAAGATCTACAGGATGGTAGTGAGACCAGCTGTGTTATATGAGTTAGAGAGGGTGGCACTGATCAGATAGCAGGAGACAGAGCTGGAGGTGGCAGAGTTAAAGACGCTAAGATCTGCATTGGATGTGTTGAGGATGGACAGGATTAGAAATGATGAACTTCCAGGGCAATTGTCAGAACGTTTATACTTTCTCAACAGTTCACATTTCCCAACATAAGAGCATGCAACCTCTAAACATGGGTACAATCTTTTGCTGGCATAACATGAATAGAAAATAGCACATAGTTACTGCAATACTATAAACTGATCATCAGACCACTGGGCACACCTACTCTCCTTTAATAGGCTACCAGTGTTGTACCCACTTGTCTCTTCTTATCTTTTTGTCAGGTTGCAGTATCAGTTTGTATAATTTGGATAGATTCTGCTGTGCTAATTCATGGTTTTTAGTCTGAGTTATAGTTTTGCTTGAAAGTTTGTGAACCCTTTAGAATTTTCTATATTTCTGCATAAATATGACCTAAAACATCATCAGATTTTCACTCAAGTCCTAAAAGTAGATAAAGAGAAATCAGTTAAACAAATGAGACAAAAATATTATACTTGGTCATTTATTTATTGAGGAAAATGATCGAATATTACATATTCGTGAGTGGCAAAAGTATGTAAACCTCTAGGATTAGCAGTTAGTTTGAAGGTGAAATTAGAGTCAGGTGTTTTCAATCAATGGGATGACAATCAGGTGTGAGTGGGCACCCTGTATTATTTAAAGAACAGGGATCTATCAAAGTCTGCTTTTCACAACACATGTTTGTGGAAGTGTATCATGGCACGAACAAAGGAGATTTCTTTTTTATTATTATAATTTTATTGCAATCCATACAAAGCAATCAAGTTTTTACAAAAAGAAAAATTGAGTTAAGAACAGATCGATCCCCACCCCTAAGAGAGACAGCAAGGCAAATGCCGTAAAATTTAAGGCTTGTAAACATACCTAAATTAATAAATTCTCTGTGCTTCATGAACTTATTTTAAAATATTACTGATTAGATCCTGCCATGTTTTGAAAAACGTTTGTACGGATCCTCTAACTAAGTATTTGATTTTTTCCAATTTCAAATAATATAACACATCGATTTCCCACTGACTTAAAAGAGGAGAGTTTAGGTTCTTCCAGTTTATCAGAATAAGTCTGCGTGCCAAAAGTGTAGTGAATGCAATCACAATTTGTTTGTCTTTCTCCACTTTAAGCCCCTCTGGAAGAACTCCAAACACAGCTGTTAATTGGTTAAAAGGGATTTTGAGTCCAAGGCTGTCTGAGAGGTAATTAAAAAATTTTGTCCAGAATAAGGTCAATTTGGTGCAGGCCCAGAACATGTGAACCAGTGAGGCTGGGACTTGGTTGCAACGTTCGCAGGTTGGATCATGCCCTGGAAACATTTTGGAGAGTTTTAGTCGAGACAGATGTGCTCGATATATAATTATAGTTTTATAATTGTATGCTTTGTGCATATGGACCTTGAGTGAATTCTCTGCATTGCTACTTTCCACTCCTTTCTGATATATTAATTGAGAGATCTTTTTCCCAGTATCCTCTTGGATCTTTGAAAGGGAGGGATTGTAAAATGATTTTATATATTATAGAGATGGAGTCTAAGTCCTTGAGATTGAGCAATATTTTTCCAGCATGGATGAGGGTGCAAGATAAGGAAAATCTGGAAGGTTCTGTTTAACAAAGTTCCTGATTTGAAGATAGTGAAAGAAATGTGTAGCTGGAATGTTGAATTTGGAATGTAATTGTTCATAGGATGCAAAGACGTTGTCTATATAAAGATCTCTAAGCAAGTTAATTCCAAATTTTTTCCAGATATTAAAAACTGCATTTGTTTGTGAAGGTTGAAAGAGGTGGTTCTCTTGCAGAGGTGCCACAGATAGAAGCTTCTCCGTCTTAAAATGCTTTCTACATTGGTTCCATATTTTAAGTGAGTGGAGCACAATTGGGTTATTTGTATATTGCCGATAACGTGTGTTTATTGGAGCACAGAGCAAGGAATACAAAGAAGTCCTGCAGGATTTTACTTCTATTGCGGTCCAAGCCTGCGTATTTTAGAGAGTATTTTAACGTCGTTATTCAGAAGTGAAATTGGTCTGTATGATGCACATTGTAATAAGTCCTTATTTTGTTTTGGAAAAACAGTGATTAGTGCTTAGTGACAGGTTTGAGGAAGAGATTGGTTATCTCTGGCTTCTGTAAATGTTGCTAATAGGAGGGGACCTGGCTGAGCGGAGAATTTCTTCTAAAATTATGCAGGGTAGCCATCAGGGACTGCTGCTTTCCCGCCTTGGAGTGACTTTATAGCATCTAGTAATTCTGATAACGCCAGAGGTTTATCAAGTTCCTCTGCACTAAAAGCGTCTATTTGTGGTATCTGTAATGTATCCAGAAATGCATTAGATAGTGTATTGTCTTCTTTAAACTCAGTAGTATATAGGGATTTATAGTAGTCTCTGAAAGTGTGCATTATATTTTTGTGTTCAACAATTTTATCTCTGTTCGTGTTGGTGATTACCGAGATTGCGTTGCGCACTTCTTGCTTGTGAATATGTTGAGCTAAAAGCTTATTAGCTTTCTCCATGTTCATAGTAATGATGTCTGGATTTGTAGATTAGTTGTTCAGTTTCTTTAGTTGTCAAGAGGTTTAATTCCGAATGTAGAGCCTGCCTCCTCCTATGTAGAGTCTCGCTTGATAGTCTGGCGTGTTCTTCATCTATTTTAGTAATTTCCCTTTTTATCTCTGCTATTTTCTTGGCTTTGGATTTATTTCTGTGGGAAAGATATTAGATAATCTGTCCTCTTAAGAAGGCCTTAAGAGTTTCCCAGAGTATTCCTGCAGAGATCTCGGGTGATGTATTTGTCTCTAGAAAGAATTTGATTTGTTTGGATATAAATTCCGTACAATTCTCGTCAGCTAATAGAAGCGTTGAGGCACCATCTGCGGGGTGAGTGTATGGGGCTTAGTAATTTTAGCTCCAAGATCATAGGTGCATGGTCAGAATAACAATAGCATCGTATTTGCAAGATTTATTCATAGGCAAGAAGTTATTGTCTATAAAGAAGTAATCAATCCTTGAGTAGTAATGATGTATTGGTGAGTAGAAAGAATATGTTCTTGAATTTGGGTTTAAAAACCTCCAGGGGTCTGATAAGTTGTGATCAGTTATAAACTTTGTGATTATCTTTGCAGTGTTAGATGCCGTTCCCCCAGTGGAGGAAGTCCTATCTAAAAGTGGATTTAGAACACAATTAAAGTCCCCAGCCATTATAACTTTATGAGTGTTCAGATTGGGAATGGATGCAAAGATATTTTGTATAAATTCCTTATCATCAACATTAGGTGCATAGACATTTATCAAAATCATTTTACAGTTAGATAAGTCTCCCATGACCATTACATATCTCCCTTCAGTATCCAATACTACATCTGATGCTACAAATGGTACTGTTCTATGTATGAGAATTCCCACACCTCTAGTTTTCTTCGTAAAACTAGAATGGAACATTTGGCCAGTCCAGTCTTTTTGCAGCTGGAACTGATCCTTGCCGAGTAAGTGGGTCTCCTGTAAAAATACTATTTTAGCATTTAGACCTGTTAGGTGAGAGACTACTCTTTAATTCGTGATTCAGGCCTTTAACATTCCATCTTACGAAGTTAACTGTCCCATCATGGAGACACTGATTCTGAGTTTTTGATGTCATTTTATAGTCATAACTGGAAGTGAGACAGCTTCGGCCTTAACTTCCTATTTCCCCTAGAGTTGTTGCCATGCAGCTTATTATTACGTTGGTAGTTATAACTATAAAGATTAATAGGATAGATTAGGTATAGATCAAGCCTACTCTCTTTCTCTGAAAGGCTGTATCTTGAGCTAGGGCTTACTGATCTTAGCTTGGGTGCAGCTTTAGTTTTCGATTCTTTTGGACCCCCTTTCTTGTTGGCCATGTTTATACACTCACCTAAAGTATTATTAGGAACACCATACTAATACGGTGTTTGACCCCCTTTCGCCGTCAGAACTGCCTGATTCAACAAGGTGCTGAAAGCATTCTTTAGAAATGTTGGCCCATATTGATAGGATAGCATCTTGCAGTTGATGGAGATTTGTGGGATGCACATCCAGGGCACAAAGCTCCCGTTCCACCACATCCCAAAGATGCTCTATTGGGTTGAGATCTGGTGACTGTGGGGGCCATTTTAGTACAGTGAACTCATTGCCATGTTCAAGAAACCAATTTGAAATGATTCGAGCATTGTGACATGGCGCATTATCCTGCTGGAAGTAGCCATCAGAGGATGGGTACATGGTGGTCATGAAGGGATGGACATGGTCAGAAACAATGCTCAGGTAGCCCGTGGCATTTAAACGATGCCCAATTGGCACTAAGGGGCCTAAAGTGTGCCAAGAAAACATCCCCCACACCATTACACCACCACCACCAGCCTGCACAGTGGTAACAAGGCATGATGGATCCATGTTCTCATTCTGTTTACGCCAAATTCTGACTCTACCATTTGAATGTCTCAACAGAAATTGAGACTCATCAGACCAGGCAACATTTTTCCAGTCTTCAACTGTCCAATTTTGGTGAGCTTGTGCAAATTGTAGACTCTTTTTCCTATTTGTAGTGGAGATGAGTGGTAGCCGGTGGGGTCTTCTGCTGTTGTAGCCCATCCGCCTCAAGGTTGTGCGTGTTGTGGCTTCACAAATGCTTTTCTGCATACCTCAGTTGTAACGAGTGGTTATTTCAGTCAAAGTTGCTCTTCTATCAACTTGAATCAGTCGGCCCATTCTCCTCTGACCTCTAGACATTTTCGCCCACAGGACTGCCGCATACTGGATGTTTTTCCCTTTTCACACCATTCTTTGTAAACCCTAGAAGTGGTTGTGCGTGAAAATCCCAGTAACTGAGCAGATTGTGAAATACTCAGACCGGCCCGTCTGACACCAACAACCATGCCACACTCAAAATTGCTTAAATCACCTTTCTTTCCCATTCTGACATTCAGTTTGGAGTTCAGGAGATTGTCTTGGCCAGGACCACACCCCTAAATGCATTGAAGCAACTGCCATGTGATTGGTTGATTAGATAATTGCATTAATGAGAAATTGAACAGGTGTTCCTAATAATCCTTTAGGTGAGTGTATATGCTTACATATATACTGTAGCAGTCTCTTTGGGTTGAATAGATACAGTATATCTCAGGATAATAAGCAAATAATATGAAAAATAACACCGCTGCTAGCGGAGCTCCACTTCAGACGTCCATCTCTCGCATCGGACGAGACCAACAAAGGAGATTTTTGAGGACCTCAGAAAAAGAGTTGTTGATGTTCATCAGACTGGGAAAGGTTACAAAACCATTGCTAAAGAGTTTGGACTCCACCAATCCACAGTTAGACAGATTGTGTACAAATGGAGGAAATGAAAGACCATTGTTACCCTCCCCAGGAGTGGTCGACCAACAAAGATCACTCCAAGAGCAAGGCGTGTAATAGTCGGCGAGGTCACAAAGGACCCCAGGGTAACTTCTAAGCAACTGAAGGCCTCTCTCACATTGGCTAATGTTTATGTTCATGAGTCCACCATCAGGAGAACACTGAACAACAATGGTGTGCATGGCAGGGTTGCAAGGAGAAAACCACTGCTCTTCAAAAAAAACATTGCTGCTCGTCTGCAGTTTGCTAAAGATCACGTGGACAAACCAGAAGGCTATTGGAAGAATGTTTTGTGGACGGATGAGACCAAAATAAAACTTTTTGGTTTAAATGAAAAGTGTTATGTTTGGAGAAAGGGAAACACTTCATTCCAGCATAAGAACCTTCTCCCATCTGTGAAACATGGTGGTGGTAGTATCATGGTTTGGGTCTGTTTTGCTGCATCTGGGCCAGGACGGCTTGCCTTCATTGATTGAACAATGAATTCTGAATTATATCAGAGAATTCTAATGGAAAATGTCAGGACATCTGTCTATGAACTGAATCTCAAGAGAAGGTGGGTCATGCAGCAAGACAACGACCCTAAGCACACAAGTCATTCTACCAAAGAATGGTTAAAGAAGAATAAAGTTAATGTTTTGAAATGACAAAGTCAAAGTCCTGTCCTTAGTCCAATATATTATGGGAAAACCTGAAGTGAGCAGTTAATGTGAGGAATCCCACCAACATCCCAGATTTGAAGCTGTTTTATACGGAGGAATGGGCTAAAACTCCTCCAAGCCGGTGTGCAGGAATGATCAAAATTTATTATTTATTGTTAATTAAATTATTTATTTATTATTGCTGCAAAGGGGCGTCACACCAGATACTGAAAACAAAGGTTAACATACTTTTGCCACTCACAGATATGTAATGTTCGATCATTTTCCTCAATAAATTAATGACCAAGTGTAATATTTTTGTCTCGTTTTTTTAACTGGTTTCTCTTTATCTACTTTTAGGACTTGAGTGAAAATCTGATGATGTTTTAGGTCATATTTATGCAGAGATATAGAAAACTCTAAAGGGTTCACAAACTTTCAAACACAACTGTAAATCAGGTACTATGAGATAAATGTCACAAATCACAGTGACGCACTTTAAACCATTTCTTGGCCCCTATATGGCACACTGTTCCAGAAGCAAATGTATAACACTTTATCTCTTTTAGAACAGTGAAACAGGGGGTGTGCTTTGGAAACCTGAATCTTTAAGGACAATCTTTAAGTTTTCGGAATCCAGAGGGCAGTAGAGGCTGCTAAATGAAGATAAAGAGTGGGGTTTCTTCAAAAGAAAAACATGATTGTGGAAGTGATTCTGTAGCTGGAAGTGATACTAACATGCAGATTGTATTTGACACTGAGGCATAGGCAGATTCAGCTTAAAGACTGGGGGCATCTGAGTGGAGAAGACATACAGTAACTGGTAGGAGACAGAGAGGCCAGTTTTAGAAGAAAGAATAGTAGCATGAGAGAATGAAAAAACTTACCTTCTAATGCAAATGGTGGATAGTGAATATATTTATTATTAGATGGATAAAGGATTTCAACAAAAATACCTTTAAACTAGGTGGAAGGGCAAACAACATAGAATCAGTTGTTATATTATAAAACTACTGTATATTATAAACTAAATTGTTAAAGGGGACTTGAACAGCATATAGGCTTGGACAGATTTGCAGCAGTAAGGTATTACACATAGAAAACAGAAAAGTTAAAACTAAATATATAATGGAAAATCTGAAGATTGAAATTACACCTTATGAGAACAGAGTTGTATTGGACTTATCACTGTCTACATCAAGACTGTGTATGGAAAACATTAAGAAACCTAATAAGATAGGGTATATATCACAATGTGTGAAGTATAAGTCAAGAGAAGTTACGCTTAATATGTACTGTATAACACACTGGTATGGACATACATGGAGTACTGTGTATAGTTTTGGTCTCCATTCTATAAATGTAAAAAAGATATAACTAAAAAACAATATTTTAACTAATATAATAAATGTAGATAAGGATGATACAGCAGTTAAGAACCTATTTAATAAGGGTATACATGGGTATCCTTGGTGTAGACACCTGCTGTAATAACGAGATTCTGAGAGGGCAAGGCTGCCTACAGCCACCAAGTTTTAAGATGCCTAACCAAGGTCTAGAGATAGATTTAAAGTACTATGCCAATGAGCCATTCTGGGTGCCTATACCTCCCTTGGTTGTTATATACTGTATCCTTTTGGGAAGCATACTCAAATACTTAAATGCTTTTCAAAATATGCTGTTGAGTGGAAGTAACACTTTCTATTGTTTCTTAGTTTTTCTTTAGTTCAGTGACCCACTCAGACTACAAGTTTTACATTTGCTGCTAGAAGAATATTTCTGGAAGACTACTCCAGGGTGAGGGCAATCCTTAGTCACTGATACTGAAAACTTTCATCAGTTTTGTTCAGTAGTAAAGAAGAAAAAGAACACAAATAATTTAGTCGGGGCCAAGGAGGAGAAGGAGGCAAAGCCAAGAAGAAAGCTGAAAAGGATGAGAGACCAATGCTCAGATCAGAACCTCTTAGTACACACTTTGTTTCCAGTTGATAGAAAATTAATTTCAATTAACTGTAGAGAATTATGAGGGATTAGTAAAATGTACTTTTTGCAGCACTACTAATAATAAGCTGTTCTTGATACCCCTGTATTCGTCTCTTTCTAAGACACCAGTTCTTTTGCTTGGATTTCACATTAAATTGTGATTTGGCTTGCAATGAATCCCAAGGCATCTAGAATTTCAGACTATTGTTTTGGGCTGGCGGAGCTCTTTTCAATTTCAGTTTATATATTGACTAGAACAGAGTGAGTGCTGTTTAAATGTCCAAATATAATAATAGTTATTAGTGTAGTTAAAATATAAAAACATATGCTATTTACACATAGAAGTATGTGTTTTATACTTTTGTATATACGTACATGCATACACACCTACACTTTTCTGATAGAACTAATATAAGTAATGGCTAATGTTCTTCATACTAGTAAAGTGCAATGTAGGTCTGATTTTGGTTCCATCATTAGTGATGGATTTTTTTTTTATTCACTGTTAGCTCCCAATTCAGCTTCACAACAGCAAACTTGATCAAACAGGCTGTGATAACATATTCTTTCAAAAACAGAAAAAGAATGGTAGTAATAACTGAGTACAATGACTGACATAATTATCAATAAACAATTTAAACAGCCTTAACAGCAGCTCAAGTGTGTATGCTAACCAAAAATAATGGATCCTTGATTTAAATGCTTAGACCAATTGGGCATATCATGCATGCTTATACTGCATATGATTTCCCATACTCTGCTAAACTGGTATTACTGATACTGCAAGTCTGGGTATGCTTCAGAGGCTGCCTGCACACCTTCATTCCATGAAATGTTGAGCTTGACTATGACCAATGCCCAGGCAGAGGTGGACCTAGAGGACAATATCTAGTCATGGGGAAGTGTTGGAGATATCACATGGGAAATTCAGCTGATGGTCCAGGTCCACTCGCTCAACAACTATCAAAAAACTGAGTATGTCACATCTTTCAAGTTTTCGCCAAATTGAGAAAATGATATCACTTCTATAATTAAAAATCTCCAGATTTCACTTTTTCCTGAGCTTCATGTACACAGTATTGTCTTTTTTCACAAATCAACAACACCTGCCATTTAAATCACGCAGTTTAAACATGTGATCGCAATCTGACATTTTCATTGGTGTGCAGTCTTTCCTCATTGCTCAATGGAGTTTCTAGGTTTTTGTTTCACAGTATGTAAAATACTGTGTAGATATTAGCTTCTTCCATCGTTCTGTGATCTGAATGAAGACATATTTGGCCATCACCACTACCTTATAACATCAGGAAAGACCCAGTAACTCCCAAAACAGAAAAAAAAACTCAATTTTGAAAAAATTTCCATTGCACATGAGCTCTCCTGTTCTAATCACATGCAGGCGTCAAGACAAATCATTCACTCTGGTTGATGTTTTGTGCACTGGCTTCTTGCCTGATGACGTGTATCTGTCTTTGGGATGTTGAGAGGTTGGTCTTATTCACAGAGGTGGCAATTCTCCACTGTGCCATACCAGAGATGTATGTTTCTGTGTCTTAGGAGTGTGTCATATGTGCATATAATGAGGAAGTTCAGTCTTGCCTGAGGAATCTTCCACATGTTGACTTATGTTATAGCTCTGTTGATGACTGCTTCTCAATAAGTCCACCTGCTTTGTTTCAGTTAGCTTACAGTTTTGGTCACAACTGAAAACACCATCTCTTTCCCACTTATTAGCTTTTGATCACATCCTGGGAGCTGGTCCCTACCTGGCCCGGCCTGGTTGCGACTATCCAACCATCTTCTGTGCTTCAGTTTTCTGAAAGCCTGGTTGATTGTATGTTCTGCCCTTCATCTGCACCCTGTAAAAACTAGGGCCTTGGCTTTCGGTATGAAAGGGCTGGTTGAGTCTCTTAGCTCGAACATGAGCCTCACCTTCTCTATTGCTTTCCTTCACTCTATATCTTATCTCCTGATAGTGTTAGCTTTCCCTCACTCTCTCTTTCTGGGTGTCTCTTTTTGCTACCACCCTTCAAACACACTCTTTTGTCTGAACCTCATACACACCCATGACATGCTCCTGACTTTTTGACATCTTTCCCATGATGCTCATTCTTTTCATTTCCTTTGTGTTAAATGATCTGCAAAAGGTATCTCCTTCTGTGGCACTTTTCAATCACTACTCAGCACACTTTCCTTTCTTTTCATTCTGATGTATGTTGAAAGTTTTTTTCTAACTTGCAGTACGAGGGTGTTGTACTGTGTTAGCCATTATGAATGTTGAGACAAGCCAAGCAAAATGACACCTTTTATTGGCTAACTAAAAAGATTACAATATGCAAGCTTTCGAGGCAACTGAGGCCCCTTCTTCAGGCAAGATGTAATACAGAAACTGGAGTTCCTTGTGTTTATATACACACACTAGGACAACTAACTTGCACAATAAGATACTTTCCACTGTTCCAAGTTCCTCAACAATTTCTCCAACCCATGATAATAATTTGATTAAAGAGAAATATTAAACTGAGGGCTTATTAAAAAACATTTAAGGTACAAATTAGTGAGGATGAATTGTTTTCTTTACATTATATCTATTAAAGAGAAAAATTAAAATCTCCAGTTATTTAGGTAATTTTCGACACAAAGACAGGGCGATTATATAGTGAAATGGCAGATATTTGATTTCAAGTTCTGGGGGCAAAGATACACTTGTGTGTTTCTGTAATTTTTTTTAGTCATTATTCTTCAAAATACTAGTATACAAAAATAATTCTGAATCTAATTTGAGTCGAGTGATGACTCTATTTCACCTTTTCTAATGTGTTACACACAGTAATGCTCAGTCTCCCTCACCTAAATGTGTATGTTAATAAAATATTCATGTTTCTTTAAAAGGAAGGGCTTCATCTTAGGCAGCTATGAGGCTTTAGCAGAGTTTAAATTTGACTGGACAAAGATCTGATAAAAGCTTCCAATCAAATTATGATGTTAATCATACATGAACTTTTTTTCTGTTAACAATGTCAGGAGGCAAAATCTTTTGGTTTTATTTTTCTATTGCTGCAAACATGCTCCTGCAAAGCTTCATCTGTCTTGCCTGTGGCTTTGGAAATGTTAATAAATGGATGTCAGAACATTAACTGCTTTAATTATCAAATACCAGTAGCTCCGATGTTTAACATAAGTTCTTTTTCTTTGTTGAACGTGTGGCAGACTGTAATGCAGTTTATTTTAAACTCCCCTTTAATTCAGAAAATCATTCAGCAATTCAACAGAGTAATATTTAGCAAGGCTTCCAGCACAAGTTAAATTAGAAAATTTGATAAATGCATTAATAAATGTGACAAAACACTAGTTGCAAATTATATTGCAAGTAAAATAGCTTAAGACAGTTTCCTTATCTTGAATGTTTTGAATTAACCATTAACTTTTCCATTTTTCCATAGCTGCTTAAACCTGAGATAGTGGGAAAGCAAAGGTGATCATGTAGATCATATAACTGTCCTATGCCAAGAGTCAATATGGTTACACCTTCTAAGCTGTCACCCCAAACTGCTTGACTTACAATTTGAATTTATCAAATCTATGAGGTGCAAAAAGGTCAGTATCAAAATAGGAAGTGATTATGAAATCAGTTCATATGATATGGTGACTATACTGGAATGTACAGATACTGTACTTTGTTAACTCACTAATAGACACAAGCATGCTGAAGAAGTTTAGTACAGTATCTCTACTGATTCTGAAGGCATGTCTTTCTTTAATCAAGAAATCTGAACAGTTAGAAGAAGTCCACACAGACATGACCACAGAACATGTAATTTATCATAATAGAATTGAAACTTTAACTTTAAGATGTTGCTTTGTCAGTTCAAATATCTCTCTATTATAAAAGAAAATTTTGGGGAGGCAGACTAGGGAGATGAGACGTGATCTTCTCAGAAGACAATTTGAAGTCCCGCGAGAGACACTTTAACTTGCTTCCTGCTCTTAAAACAATGACAAGTGACAAGCAAATCACACAGCTCACCAGCAGTAGAAAGCCAGTAGATAATTGAACTGCTTCTTCTTGCGTACGTTCAGCCACCCTAATCCCCCTATTCACAATGTGAGCGGCAGAGACACGAATTTTCAAAAAGGACAGCGGCTGTACAGGCTATAAAATGATCGATGGGCAGCATGACAGCAGCAGCAGCAGCAGCAGCAACAGAAAGACAGCAGATGATCTGACAGTATCTCCTTAGCGTGCGTTCAGTCACCCCTCCCCCCCCTTCACAACGCAAGCAACGTTATACACCCTGCAAGAAATAGATGTAACCACGCCCGGGGCCGGAAAT
The DNA here is from genome assembly GCF_016835505.1 of Polypterus senegalus. NCBI lineage: Eukaryota > Metazoa > Chordata > Cladistia > Polypteriformes > Polypteridae > Polypterus > Polypterus senegalus. The sequence goes on along the minus strand of NC_053169.1, from coordinate 63,597,827 downwards.
AAAGGACAAGTATTGTTTTTACAAAAGTTTTAAAGTAAAAGTAAAAATAATGCATATGTAACAATTCCCATGAAAATAACAATCTCTTTAAATTGTATATCAGGTAAACCAAACACGGAGGTGGGTGAGCGAAGCGAGCAGGGGGCAGAGCCTCCTAGTTTAATTTATTTTCTGGATGCTTGGAGACACCTGATGTTTATCAGCTTTCAGCGTCAGATAAGACTGTCATCTGGGTAATCCAAATTGAGATAGTAAACTCTTCACTTGCATCAAGGTACCACTGAAACCTATGTGTTATTCTGTTGATCCATTGCTATCTGAAGTGCTCTTCTGCTATCATTCTTCTGAAACACCTCTGACGAGCAGGACAATGCTAATTTTTCAGGATTGTGGAGGAAAATATCTCTTATCTATATATGCATAGCACCTTCCCATATATATAGTGTCATTCATTATTTGTCTCTTATGATGGGGAACATACTGTAAATACTCATATTTGCTTATGCTCATGTATTTGGATGTTATTATGCATTTTATTGTAAATTGGGTCAGTCAGTCATTAACTAGCCTGCTTAGTTCTGAACAGGGTTGCGGGGGTGCCGGAGCCTATTGCAGATTGCAAAAGGCGCAAGGCAGGAACAAACCCTGGACAGGGTTCCAGACCACCGAACACACACACACACATACTCCAACCACACATTAGGGCTAATGAGTAGCTTATAAAGGGCTACTCAAGGGTGTGTCTAGGCCATTGCAGGGTCCAAAGGACCTACTCTGGCTACCTAGAAATTAGGCTAGCAGTATCACAAATAAAGGAAATTTAAACTAAAATCTGTCAATGAAAAATAAAAAAAAATAACCACGACAACTAGGTTGAGATTTGCTATAAATGTTTTATCAATATGTTAAACTAGCTGTATGTGGTCTGCAGGACAAAAGACAACCTGAAGACTCACTAGCAGTTTTACTCTATTCATGAACTTGGAGAGTCGTCAGCTAACACTTAAGAATTACCTAGTGCAGAAGACATGGACCTACTTGTGCTTGGTGATCCACTGACTTTTGTAAAGAGAGACTGGTGATACCATATCTTAGCCATATCACTGGCATATGAGTCCTATTAATCTTTCTCTCAAGAAAATACCTCCAAATAGACAATGCTTTTAGTGAAAACTTCAAGTCTTGCCCTCCATTGCAGAGGTGTTTCACGTGTGTGTTGTTGAGCCACAGCGTTTGCTTCCTTTTGATGTTGTGACTCTTCATCTGTGTCATTAGCTCAACATTGTTGTTGTGTGGCGGTATTTGCTGCACACAGGTCTTTTGTAGTGAGAAGTGAAGTGCATGCAAGTGGAAAAAACATTAAAAGTGCATGCTTGCGCCATCTAGTGGCTGTGGTTGAGCGTGAGCAGAGTGAAGTGCTCCATAAACATACAGGTCTTTCATTTATATCTATCTAATTACTAAGAGGCGTTTACTACTGTTTAAAAATTCCACCACAGCACAATCTGCTGAAGAGATGGGGAGCAGCACTCCACTTGCCCTAAATATAGAGTCACCACTGAATATTTACAGAAATGATTAAAATTATTTAATGTTTTAAGATCTGTCAAAATACTTTAATTGTATATTGGTGCAAATACGGTACATTTTCAAGCATCTTAATCAATGTTGTTCATAAATTTTATATACAGTGGTGTGAAAAACTATTTGCCCCCTTCCTGATTTCTTATTCTTTTGCATGTTTGTCACACAAAATGTTTCTGATCATCAAACACATTTAACCATTAGTCAAATATAACACAAGTAAACACAAAATGCAGTTTTTAAATGATGGTTTTTATTATTTAGGGAGAAAAAAAATTCAAACCTACATGGCCCTGTGTGAAAAAGTAATTGCCCCCTTGTTAAAAAATAACCTAACTGTGGTGTATCACACCTGAGTTCAATTTCCGTAGCCACCCCCAGGCCTGATTACTGCCACACCTTTTTTAATCAGGAAATCACTTAAATAGGAGCTGCCTGACACAGAGAAGTAGACCAAAAGCACCTCAAAAGCTAGACATCATGCCAAGATCCAAAGAAATTCAGGAACAAATGAGAACAGAAGTAATTGAGATCTATCAGTCTGGTAAAGGTTATAAAGCCATTTCTAAAGCTTTGGGACTCCAGCGAACCACAGTGAGAGCCATTATCCACAAATGGCAAAAACATGGAACAGTGGTGAACCTTCCCAGGAGTGGCCGGCCGATCAAAATTACCCCAAGAGCGCAGAGGCGACTCATCCGAGAGGTCACAAAAGACCCCAGGACAACATCTAAAGAACTGCAGGCCTCACTTGCCTCAATTAAGGTCAGTGTTCACGACTCCACCATAAGAAAGAGACTGGGCAAAAATGGCCTGCATGGCAGATTTCCAAGACGCAAACCACTGTTAAGCAAAAACAACATTAGGGTTCGTCTCAATTTTGCTAAGAAACATCTCAATGATTGCCAAGACTTTTGGGAAAATACCTTGTGGACTGATGAGACAAAAGTTTAACTTTTGGAAGGCAAATGTCCCATTACATCTGGCGTAAAAGGAACACAGCATTTCAGAAAAGAACATCATACCAAGAGTAAAATATGGTGGTGGTAGTGTGATGGTCTGGGGTTGTTTTGCTGCTTCAGGACCTGGAAGGCTTGCTGTGATAGATGGAACCATGAATTCTACTGTCTACCAAAAAATCCTCAAGGAGAATGTCCGGCCATCTGTTCGTCAACTCAAGCTGAAGCGATCTTGGGTGCTGCAACAGGACAATGACCCAAAACACACCAGCAAATCCACCTCTGAATGGCTGAAGAAAAACAAAATGAAGACTTTGGAGTGGCCTAGTCAAAGTCCTGACCTGAATCCAATTGAGATGCTATGGCATGACCTTAAAAATGTGGTTCATGCTAGAAAACCCTCAAATAAAGCTGAATTACAACAATTCTACAAAGATGAGTGGGCCAAAATTCCTCCAGAGCGCTGTAAAAGACTCATTGCAAGTTATCGCAAACACTTGATTGCAGTTATTGCTGCTAAGGGTGGCCCAACCAGTTAATAGATTCAGGGGGCAATTACTTTTTCACACAGGGCCATGTAGGTTTGGATTTTTTTTCTCCCTAAATAATAAAACCATCATTTAAAAACTGCATTTTGTGTTTACTTGTGTTATATTTGACTAATGGTTAAATGTGTTTGATGATCAGAAACATTTTGTGTGACAAACATGCAAAAGAATAAGAAATCAGGAAGGGGGCAAATAGTTTTTCACACCACTGTATATATATAATTGCACTTTAAATATTTCTTATTGTTTACTGAATATTTACCTATACAAGGAAAAAAGTACATTTATACTATGCTCTACTGATAATGTTACATCTAACAATTTATTGAATTTTCTTATCTACTGTTTCCTTAAAATGACTGATTCATCTCTACATTTCACCACTGTGACATACCTCTGCTCTACAGAAAAAATTCCTCTATCTAGCTACTATGGAAGAGGTGACAGATTTTTAAATTAAGGACAAGTAAGTAAAATGTGTCGCACAACATAAATAATGCAAAAGGATGCAGTCAGTAATGGATAAAAATGTATTCAATATTAATAATATATTACAGAAAGGTACTACTATCTATGACCCCTGTTGGACTTTCCACAAACCAAACACACAAGTATGTCTTATTTCAAGATAAATAAATATAAAACTTTATACATAAAAATAATAAAAATAAGAAAGGGGCAACTGAAGAAAGTATTTCTTACTGTGAGGTTTACTTTAAATGCGTCCATCCTGTTCAATGTTCTGTTTGAAATGTTTTCATAGTCACCACAAAGCGGAAGTCTTCAGAGTCAGTATAAAAGCTAAACAAGTCACTCACAAGTTAAGAAAAATGTTGCTACAGTCAATTTTCTTTAAAAAAAAAATACAATGTTATAAAATATATTCTTATCCACCTAGTTTTTTCCTAGCAGAAAATAAAAATTCAGACTGCCACTTTTAAATTAAATCCTTTCAAAATGTAATTGAGAAAGTAATGACCAAAGATTAAATGCACCAGTAAGTTAAATTTATGTAAAAATAACTGCAATTTGATATATATATATATATATATATATATATATATATATATATATATATATATATATATATATTTAATATTGGAACAGCGTTGTAAAGACTAGTGGCAACAATTCTGGTTATATCATTAACCAATATTTGAGTATTTCCAAACAGCATGATAAAATCATTAATATTTATCTTCAAGTTAAACAAAGGGGACCTAAAATGCCTGTCAGTAAAGCAATTGCACTCCTCGAGTCCTGAGGGGTTCAACTGATTAGTTCAGCTCAACTGAATTCACTAATTAAATACATAATAAAAGTTAGTGTAGGTAGAAAGCTTAAGGAAACTGGCAGCTCATTTATCAGATGCAAGGCATGAGTCCAACACAGTGCTACATTACTTTCTCTTATTACTAACATTTACATGCTTTTATTTTAGTGTGTGAATTTTTGCCTTTCTTTTGTGGTCATGTATCAATAACTAAACCTATTAGCTAAATGGTTTCAACATTAGATACTAAAGGAGCATCCACAACTATCAATGCTTCATGATCTTTTTGATTTTTTTAGAATGCCCGAAACAAAAACAGTAAGTTTTTCAAAGACATTGTGCCGCTATTAAACATAAAACATAGTAAATTAAGCACTAATTTGATGTAACCCTTTTTCTAAACATTATGAGAAGCATACAGTTTGGCAGAGTGGATAATAAGTTGACCCTATCACGCCAGGACTATGGAGCAGCTGAACTACTGTTTCGCTAACAAAGCCCCAGCATCAGATCTGTATGGTGCAGACTCTGGCCTTCCAGCCAGTGTCTTGCCACATTGCTGCCAACTCTGTGTACTTGATATGTTTTCTTTCATGGGTTGCTGTTGTCCTTCTTCCCAGGGGATAGCAAGTTTGATTATGGCAAGCCTTTTTTCCACTGTAGAACCCATAAAAATATCTGGCCTTAGACTGGTTGTTATGTTCTGACTCTCTCGGGAAGACCAACTGCCTTCTGAGGTCCAACAACATCTTTCATGCTTTTCCTGGTCTGAATATGTTGTCTCTCTTCTGTGCATGTGTGTGTGACATAGTGTCTGGCTTGATGTACATTGCAAGGATGGGTTTTGTTGCTTCTGAGGTGCAGTTTGCTACTACACCAGCCAGCTTTCCCATGGACCCTGGCCAGACTTGGTCCTGGCTTCACCTTCAGCGAGCCTGGGTCAATCATCTTTCATCCTGATAGGATATGTTGGAGGCTTGCCTTGATGTTGCCACTCAGTAGGCAGCCTACGTCACTTCCAAACCATTGGGTAAGATTCCAGTTGGCATGAAAAGGTGTCATGGGCTGCCCTAATCAGAAAGCCCAATCTGGTTCGTGGTCTCCTCCAAATGTCAGTCCAACTAATACATCTATTCAGTGTTGCAACCCATAGGGTCCAGGATCCCTGGAGGCCCTGGGATATTGCCTTTATGTGATAACGGTCCTGCTCTAGCCTGGGTACCTTACCTACCACTGTGGCCCTTCGCTGCTCTTTGGTGGCTTTTGGCGAAAACTGTTATGGTGCTCCCCAACCTTATCCAGAATGATTGATCAGAACTCCCCATTCACCTCTTGGTATTTCAGGCTTGAGATATACATTTTTATATATCAAATTGGTCATGCTGTTCATATTTTTGAAATTGTCAAATTTTCAAAATCTTCTGTCATAAAAAAGAGAAACATTCTGTGTCAAGTCATGTCAAAGAAAGTCAAGTGGTTTTATTGGTGTACCATCCACACACAGTACTGCAACATACAATAGCATAAAATAATGCTCCCTAGGACTGCGGGACATAGACATACAGGTAAACACAAGACAAGTGCAAAACAGGTAAAGCAATATACTGTACTAGCCAACCCGCGGCATACCATACGCCGCATAATCAGGCCGGTTTTTAATGATTTTTAAGCACAGGGAGAAAATTAACATTTGAAAAATCGGTAATGTAATAAATCAGCAAGAAAAGCAACATTGCCACAATGCACAGAACGAACCAACACACAATCGTCCGTGACTGAAAACTGGCAGACCACAATCGCGCCCTCTCTTGCCAGACGGAGGGATGGGGGTGCACGGCTGTGGTGTTATGGGTCCACAGCTCGTTGAGCAAAGGCCATTCATTTTAATAAATAATCACCGCACCCGAGGCGCGCTTCGTGAGGGGGCGTTGTTGTAACAAGCAGCGGGCGTCGTCGATGTGGCGTTTCTCACGTGTGCACAGGTGAGGAACTGCCCACATTTGTGATTGTCCCGTGGCTAATGCTACAGCTGTGATGGCCCCTCACGTTTTAAAAAGAAGCGCGAGTCGGTGTAGAGGGGGAAAGAAACGATCAGAGGAAAAAAGTGGAGAGAGAAAGAAAAGGAAAGGAGAGGACGGAGGTTACCGGGAGCAGGAGAGGAAGCAGACGGTGCGTGAGTGTGGTGAGCGCGATCGGCCTTCGTGGACAGCTGCGTGGAAGCTGGGTGTTAGGCCGACACCCAGGCGTTTGTGTTGATGTCGCTCCCGCTGAGCGATCAGGTAGCGGGAGTGACCAGGGAAGGCGACTGGCCGCGGAGAGGCCATTGAAAGGCAGCGGAAGTCGGGAGGCTTGGTGGTGGAGTCCCCAACGTGGGCGACCTGGCCGTTGGTGGAAACCAAGTTCTCCGGGACTGGGATGAGTGCCATACCGAAGCCAGGGATCGGGAGGTCTCCAGTCTCGTGCGTGTGTTTCAGGAGGGCAGCTGCAGAGAGCGTCTTGCCTGCTGCTAAGCCCATACGGGATAAGCAGGTGAGACGCTAACGCTAACAGAAGAGCACCAGATTTGTTGTTGTTTTAAAGACTGCTTCCACAAGAAGATTTTAACCTCCGGTTTTAAAGGATTGTTTTTTCTATATTTTGGTTTTACTCCTCGTTTTCATTTAATGGATTATTTATTTATTTATTGAAGAACTTGGAGAGAACTGCACTATTTATGAACACTTGTTTTGTCGATTTTTAATAAAAGCACTGTTGCACTTTTTGTATACCTTCCCCTTGCTGGAATTATTTGCCTCCACTGACTAGCTCACTCGGTAACATTATCGACGGTGTTGGGTTCAAGAGTTCCCAAAATCAGATGGGAGTGTGGAGCCAGAACCCACATCGTCACAACGGCGCGGAGTGTGGAACGGGAGGAGAGGAGGAGGACGTCCATTCAGCTCCCTCCGTCATGCTCTTCTGCTGAATTCTCGTTCAGTATGTACTGCTGGCTCATGTGCCCATCTCCAACTCGTCACTTGAGTCGTTGGCTGCTTTTCTATATATAATCCACCCGACCACAGTAGTAGCGAGGTGGGAGGGGGGTGTGCACAAAGGGTAGGGACGCAACCAGTGGGAGCATATGAGTCGCACTTAATGGGAATTCCACAGTTTGCAGCCTGAATGGGGTTCAACGGCTTACCTACGCCTCTCTGGTACACACACGCTCAATCTCATGCATAATTATTTATTGAATGCTAAACACTTCTGGAAAGACACGGTTGTCTAAAACAGGTTGGTGTGAGAATACAACAGTAAGTAAATGAAAAGATGTAACTCTGGAGAGAGCAAAATACAACACAATAGTGAACCCGCGGCATAACAAAACGCCGCATAATTATTTATTGATGGTTGAACACTTCTGGAAAAACACAGTTGTCTAAAAAGGGAGGGTTTGAGGATACAACAGAAAGTGAATGAAAAGATGGAACTCTGGAGAGAGCAACATATAATTGTCCATGAGTGAAGAAGATGCATGTTTGTCGCGGATGCGAATTGCTGAATGTAGGGTGTAAAACAGTTTGCTATGGTGCACACGGTCTTGCATCGTAACCGAAAACTCGGTTTTTAAAGACTGCTTACTTCATTGTGTTTTAACCTCCGTTGTTTTAAGGATCCCATGGGATACCCCTCGCAAACTGTTTTACACGCTACATATGGCGACTCACCTCCGCGAGAAACATGCCTCTATGAACAGTCAAGGTGGCTCGGAGGTACATGAGGCCTCTACGATCGACGAATATAAATGACGCAGTTCTTTCTGTGTCGTCGCGCCCGAGTTGGTGGCTCTGCTAATTGTCATCGTATCCAATGGTCTTGGAGTTGGTGGGCGTGGCTCCTTCCTGCATGCGCCATAGGTATCTTACTTGTCGGTGGCTTAGTAAATCCACGCCCCTTCCGGTGTGCTTTCCATGGGAAACATGGGAAACCTTAGTGAATTATATATATAGATTATAAAAACATAAATAATAATAATAGGTAAGTGAATAGATAGTAATAATTTGAAATGAATAGTAAAAACTAAATAATAAGAACTAATGATAAAAAACAATAGTAGTAACAGGTGTAACAAATGTATTGCATATACATAAATGACTAGGAGCAGATCTGAGTGTAGGTGGGCAGCACAGATTTCAAAGTCTGGACAGCCAAGGGTTTGAAGCTGTTGTATTACCTGACTGATTTCAATCAATCAATCAATCAACATTTATTTATATAGCACATATTCATACAAAAAAAAATGTAGCTCAAAGTGCTTTACAAAATGAATAGAGTAATAGAAGACACAATAAAAGATAAACATAAGTCAACATTAATTAACATAGAATAAGAGTAAGGTAGGGCGGCACGGTGGCGCAGTGGTAGCGCTGCTGCCTCGCAGTTAGGAGACCCGGGTTCGCTTCCCGGGTCCTCCCTGCGGAGTTTGCATGTTCTCCCGTGTCTGCGTGGGTTTCCTCCGGGCGCTCCGGTTTCCTCCCACAATCCAAAGACATGCAGGTTAGGTGGATTGGCGATTCTAAATTGGCCCTGTTGTGTGCTTGGTGTGTGGGTGTGTTTGTGTGTGTCCTGCGGTGGGTTGGCACCCTGCCCAGGATTGGTTCCTGCCTTGTGCCCTGTGTTGGCTGGGATTGGCTCCAGCAGACCCCCGTGACCCTGTATTCGGATTCGGCGGGTTAGAAAATGGATGGATGGATAAGAGTAAGGTCCGATGGCCAGGGTGGACAGAAAAAACAAAAAACTCCAAAAGCTGGAGAAAAAAATAAAATCTGTAGGGGTTCCAGACCAAGAGACCGCCCAGTCCCCTCTGGGCATTCTACCTAACATAAATCATCATATTTTCATGGAAGGACCTGATGATGATGGTCACGTAGACTTCTGGCTTTCAGTCCATCATTGTTGGAGCATCATGATGCTTTGAGTAGGTGGTGGTGGCGCAGGCCGCCACCACAAAGAAACCGGAAAAAGAAACAGAAGAGAGTAGGGGTCAGTACGGATTTTAGAGCCACCATGAATAGTTATTATGAAGAATTGAACATACAGAGTATCAGGATTATGTTAAAGTGAAGTTATAAAAAGGCCATGTTAAAGACCATGATTTGGATGCTACAGTACCTTCTTTCAGATGGAAGTAAAACAAAGTGACCATGGGAGGTCTGGGAATGGTTCTTCACAATGCTATAATCTTTGCAGATGCAGTGCTTTATAAAGATGTCTTTAATGCAGGGTACGGAGGTCCCAATGATATTTTCTATTATTGGACCTTACAGTTTGAGAAGCTACAGTTCCCGAACCTGACAGTACAACCTCTTATTAAATTACAGTGCTTACTTATTTATCTATTCTTTCAAAATTACTTTCAGATTGGTTATTTTAACTTGATTTTTTTCTCTATTAACATACTTTCTAGCCAAAAGTATGTGGACACCCCTCCAAGATACTGAGTACAGGCATTTTCATGGCACCCATTGTTAACAGGTGCATAAAATCAAGTATGCAGCCATACAATCTCAATTGACAAACATTATTCAGTAGAATGGGCTGTACTGAAGACTCCTTGACTTTAAACATGGCATTGTCACATAATGCCATCTTTACCACAAGTCAGTAAGTGAAATTTCTGCATTTCCATATCTGCCCCGGTCAATTGTAAGAGCTATTATTTTAAAGTGAAAGCGTTCAGGAGCAATAACAGCTCAGCTATGAAGTGGTAGACCACGCAAACTCACAGAGTGGGGCTGTCAAGCTCTGAAGCTCATAGTACATAAAAAGCCACCTCTCCTCACAACAGAGTTCCAAACTGTCTCTAAAGGCACCATCAGCACAAGAATTGTGAAGTGGACGTTTAATGGGTTTCCATGGCCAAACAGGTATACACAATCCTAGGATCACAATGCCAAGCATTAGTTGGAGTGGTGTAAAGCACGGCACCATTAGACTCTGGAGCAGTGGAAATGTGTTGTCTAAGTTAAAGACTCACACCTCTCTTCTTGTATCTGGCAGTCTGATTGATTAATCTGGGTTTGGTGGATGCCCGGAGAACACTACCTTCCAGACTGCATAGTGCCTATTGTAAAGTTTAGTGAAGGAAGGATAATTGTCTGGGGGTATTTTTCAGGGTTTGGGCTAGGCACCGTGGTTCCAGTGAAGTGTAATATTAATGCTACAGTATACAAAGCAATTGTGCTCTTCCAGCTTAGTGCGAACAGGCTGGGGAGGCCCTTTTTAATTACCTCACCTGTCATCATGAAAAACAAAAAAAACTAATAATTATAACATAAAATAAATGTGTCCACTGGTCTGTGTGTTAAATTTGTTTTCTGCATGAATCCTATAACTTTGATCATTTTTATAGTCAAAATCGCTGACTTTGCAAATTTCCTGTTCAAATACTGGGGAGAAACGCGAGGTTTGGAAGCAATAAGTCAACTCTCACCTCGGACTGCACTCTCCCTCACACACGGGGTTGCTGCATGCAATTGCCACGTGCCTGTTGCTATTTCTCTGTATGTCACCAATATAATGTTTGCACATGCGTTTATTATACACCATGACAGTCCAGTCTGTCTAATATCTTTAATGAATGTGTGTGACATATTTAATCTTGCTGATTGAACATAAAACCGCAGTGAAAAGGCACAAGGTGAGGCAGACAGTACCGTGCTGCACTGAAGGGAGCACATGTGAGCCCAACAGGCGCTTGTTGCTGCTGTTCTTCTACACAGAGGCTCTGGGTGCCAATAAGTTGGCCATATCAGAAAGTCAAGTGCACTACAGCGGCCCGTTTATTTTTATTTTTTTGTTCCGACTGACTGCCAAAATGGAAGATTAAGACTTTAAAAATAAAGGAAAATAAGGACTTTTACAAGAAAGTGACAGAGATTTTCATGGAGAAGGATAGACACATGAGCTTCATTTACAATTAAAGGTAATACAATAAACAGTTTTCAATTTTATAAAAAAATGGGATCAGACTAAGAAAAAAACAATCCAATATTTAAAAATTAAATTTTGACCTTAAATAAAATATTCTTTTGTTTTCTTGTTATGCTTTTGTTGAACAGTCTGTATTAAAGTTGATTAAAGCATTAGAATTAAAAGCTGCTAAAAACAACTAGATATTTCAATTAAAGTCGAAATTGAAATCCATTTTTTTTGTACACCACTCTATACTTTCATTTGTATTGAATGAGTATGAACTGTGAAATTGCAGCTGCAAATTTGGAACACATGGAGGGTGCAGAGCAAATGCACTCTCTCTACTGTCTCTTGCCACTATAAATGTAACGTTCTTTCCTATCCAAATATGTTCCTTACCTATCTGTGTGTAAAGAATGGTGATGAGATATGAAACATAACCAGCGGTCAATGTGCATGCTGGCTGCCAATTGAACAGTGAAGAAGCTACTCTTTTGGGTTCATATATTTGTAAAGCTGACTCTGAAGGAGTCAGTGCCTCACCAGCCATGAACTTCACCACATGTCACTGACCTTAATGCTGATTTTGCTCTTTATGGGGTACTTTTTTCAAAAATTTTATGCTTAAAAAATATGAACTACAGCAAGTCATAGATGCCCCTCAACCCCACCTTGACCAACAACTAACATAATAGTACATCGATTAAAGCAATTTTTACATCAGTTGAGTTCACAAGTATCTGGTGTTTATGAAAGCTATTTCAGTACCAAAAGCCTATTTGGACTCTGTTTTATAAGTGCACTAGCAGAATACCCGCGCTTCGCAGGGGAGAAGTAGTGTGTTAAAGAAGTTACGAAAAAGAAAAGGAAAAATTTTAAAAATAACGTAACATGATTGTTAATGTAATTGTTTTGTCATTGTCATGAGTGTTGCTGGCATATATATACACTCACCTAAAGGATTATTAGGAACACCATACTAATACGGTGTTTGACCCCCTTTCGCCTTCAGAACTGCCTTAATTCTACGTGGCATTGATTCAACAAGATGCTGAAAGCATTCTTTAGAAATGTTGGCCCATATTGATAGGATAGCATCTTGCAGTTGATGGAGATTTGTGGGATGCACATACAATACAATACAATACAATTTTTATTTATAGAGCACAATTTAAAAACAACCGAGGTTGACCAAAGTGCTTTACAACACTATTAATAAATACACAATAAAACAGACACAAATTATAAAACATGATATCACACAAGCTGTAAACACAGGCGAAGTTCCTAAGGCCAAAAACACAGAACAATAGTTCAAGAGATGTTGAACACCAAGGAAAATAGATACGTTTTAAGAGTGGACTTAAAAACAGACAAGGTTGGAGCAGTTCTAATGTGAAACGGGAGATCATTCCATAACTTTGGACCAACAACAGAAAAGGCACGGTCACCTCGGGTTTTTAGTCTTGACCTAGGCACTTGCAACAAATTAAGATTAGTAGATCTGAGTGATCTTGATGGAATGTAAGGCTGTAACAAATCAGTAAAGTACTGTGGGGCCAGACTATGTAAAGATTTAAAAACAAACATTAGGATTTTGTAATCAATTCTATATTTAACTGGCAGCCAATGAAGTGAAATTAAAACCGGCGTAATATTCTCGTATTTGTACTTTCCTGTGAGAAGCCGGGCTGCTGCATTTTGGACTAACTGCAATCGAGAGACACAAGACTGAGAGACACCGACATATAAAGAATTGCAGTAGTCAAGCAGTAGTCAAGCCGAGATGTTACAAATGCATGCATAGCTATTTCAAGCTTCTTTAGAGATAGAAATGGCTTTACTTTTAAAAGAAGACGAATATGGTAAAAACAAGACTTAACCACTGTACTTATCTGCTTATCAAATTTGAGGTTACTGTCAAACAAAACACCCAGATTTCTGACACATGAGGTACTGTACGGTGATAGAGATGTACTTTTAAAATCATATACGCATTGATCAGTGGGACCAAACACTATGAATTCAGTTTTACTCTCATTGAGGCTCAAAAAGTTTGTTGCCAGCCAAAGTTTTAGCTCCTCCAAACAATCCAGAATAGGCTTAAAGGCATTCTTATTTCCACGCTTTAAAGGAATATAAATCTGAGTATCATCTGCATACAGATGGAAAGAGACCCCATATTTACTAAAGATAGACCCTAATGGAAGCAGATAAAGAGAGAACAACGCTGGACCCAGAATCGATCCCTGAGGTACACCAGATCTTAACTGTATCTCAGAAGAGGAATGGTGCCCAATATTGACCACAAACCTCCTATCAGAAAGACATCCAGGGCACAAAGCTCCCGTTCCACCACATCTCAAAGATGCGCTATTAGGTTGAGATCTGGTGACTGTAGGGGCCATTCAGAACTCATTGTCATGTTCAAGAAACCAATTTGAAATGATTCGAGCTTTGTGACATGGTGCATTATCCTGCTGGAAGTAGCAATCAGAGGATGGGTACCTGGTGGTCATGAAGGGATGGACATGGTCAGAAACAATGCTCAGGTAGCCCGTGGCATTTAAACGATGCCCAATTGGCACTAAGGGGCCTAAAGTGTGCCAAGAAAACATCCCCCACACCATTACACCACCACCACCAGCCTGCACAGTGGTAACAAGGCATGATGGATCCATGTTCTCATTCTGTTTATGCCAAATTCTGACTCTACCATTTGAATGTCTCAACAGAAATCGAGACTCATCAGACCAGGCAACATTTTTCCAGTCTTCAACTGTCCAATTTTGGTGAGCTCGTGCAAATTGTAGCCTGTTTTTCCTATTTGTAGTGGAGATGAGTGGTACCCGGTGGGGCCTTCTGCTGTTGTAGCCCATCCGCCTCAAGGTTGTGCGTGTTGTGGCTTCACAAATGCTTTGCTGCATACCTCGGTTGTAACGAGTGGTTATTTCAGTCAAAGTTGCTCTTCTATCAGCTTGAATTAGTCGTCCCATTCTCCTCTGACCTCTAGCATCAACAAGGCATTTTCGCTCACAGGACTGCCGCATACTGGATGATTTTCCCTTTTCACACCATTCTTTGTAAACCCTAGAAATGATTGTGCGTGAAAATCCCAGTAACTGAGCAACCATGCAACGCTCAAAATTGCTTAAATCACCTTTCTTTCCCATTCTGACATTCAGTTTGGAGTTCAGGAGATTGTCTTGACCAGGACCACACCCCTAAATGCATTGAAGCAACTGCCATGTGATTGGTTGATTAGATATTTGCATTAATGAGAAATTGAACAGGTGTTCCTAATAATCCTTTAGGTGAGTATATATATTTATATATATATATACATACATGTGTACATATATACACACACACATATACTATGGGGTGCCAAACAAGCAAATACATTGATTTTCTGAATATATAAAGTCAGCGTCAGAATATATAAAGTCAAAATTTGAATATATAAAGTCATTCCCGAATATATAAAGTCACTGTCGGAATATATAATGTCAAAACTTGAATATATAAAGTCAGCGTCGGAATATATAAAGTCAGCACTGGAATATATAAAGTCATAACCTGAATATATAAAGTCAGCGTCAGAATTTATAAAGTCATTCCTGATTATATAAAGTCAACATCGGAATATATAAACTCATTCCTGAATATATAAAGTCAAAGTCAAAATATATTGATTGAAACGACTCTGAACTGAACTAAGTTAACAAAAACGTATTCAGAAAAATAAATTAAAAAAACACAGTTCGGTTAATGTTTTGATAATGATGCATGTGCCCTGCCCAGGATTGGTTCCTGCCTTGCGCCCAGTGTTGGCTGGGATTGTCTACAGCAGACCCCCGTGACCCTGTGGTCGGATTCAACGGATTGGAAAATGGATGGATATTCCAGCGCTGACTTTGTATATTCCGACGCTGACTCTATATATTCAAGTTTTGACTTTATATATTCGAGAATGACTTTATATATACAAGTTTTGACTTTATATAGTTAAATTTAGTCATTATTGCATACATTTTTCTTCACCATAGAAATTTAAAGACTAAATTCAACTTCCATTCCTACCAAAGATATTTCTGGTGACTAAATAGAACCTACTTATATCCAAATTCGAGCTATTGAGCTGTCGCCTGCCTGCCTGAATAAGTCACCCTCGCTTCGCTATTACTTTTTTACCGTTCATTTAATCATGGCTAGTGGCGGAAAAATTATAAAATGGAAGGAGGATTACACTGAGTATGGCTTTACTAAAACAATTATTGATGGCGAATAAAGTATCGATTATTCATAAAGCTTCAATTGGTGATCTGTTTTTCTGTGTTAACCTCATATTTTTTCATACTTGTTCTCAAACCAAGGGGGTGCGAGGGTAAAATTAATCGGGAAGCGCTGATCAATGTAATCGGTGTACCAGGAAATCATGCATTGACAGAAGTTCCCCTTTGCTTGGAATGTAAATGCGTGATTTTTTAACGCGTTATGGAGCACATGCATCGAAGCTTCTCAGCTGTGCTTGTGCTAAGAAAAGGAAACATTTTAAAAATAACGTAACACGATTGTCAATGTAACCTTTTGTAAGTAGTGCCTGGAGGATTCAGTGTGGAGAAACTCTAGAGATAGCGTGCGTATTAACTTGTGGATTTTTCTGTATTTGGTGGCAGCGTCACAAAGTCGCTTCCGTATCACTGCGTGCGTTAGCTGCGGAGCACAGCTCAGAGCGAAATGAGGTGAATGGGAGGGGAGGTGATGACATGACTCCCCACCCGCCTTAACTGTCAATCCCCCACAAACACAGTCTCGGAATTTGCATAAGCACACCCCTTCACCTGCAATTTTAACTTAGTTACAAAGTGATCAAAACTTCGTTTATATCCTGCGTCCTCTCAATAAACTTGTATCCCGCATTACCCGTGGGCATGACAAACGCCAGCGGCAGCCTGTCTATGAACTTAATTTAAACTTTAGGTTTACACCGTGCTTTGTTTCCGAAGTAGCAGCACTCATGAATATGGTTGTATATGTCACTCGCTCGCTTCTTATTGTTTCGCTGCCTTCTCAATTATATAATGCATGTTTTCTTCAGCGCTTTTTGGAGCTCTTCCTTGTTTTCTACGTACTGCGTTGACAGTCAGTTCATGTGATTACGTGGGAGGCGTGATGATGTCACACGAAACTCCCCCCCCACGGCTTTCGAGCTCAACTCCATTACAGTATATGGAGAAAAATAGCTTCCAGTTATGACCATTACGCGTAGAATTTCGAAATGAAACCTGCCCAACTTTTGTAAGGAAGCTGTAAGGAATAAGCCTGCCAAATTTCAGCCTTCCATCCACACGGGAAGTTGGAGAATTAGTGATGAGTCAGTGAGTCAGTGAGTCAGTCAGTGAGTGAGTCAGTGAGGGCTTTGCCTTTTATTAGTATAGATGATGCTGAAAAAGAGATGTTTTGTGTACTCCACTAATACGTGTAACTACATTCTGTTATCACTGTTATTTTTGAGTATGATTCATTGTTACAAAACTATTTAGTTAAGAAACATGTGATCTGTCTTTGAACCAGTAAATAAACCAAAATTCTAAATGCTTCAACTTAAAACCATTTAACCAAGTTAAAGTGCTGAAGCATAGACACATTTTATATCTTGTTTACACTGCTGCCCAATTTGGGTGGAACTGCTAACAGTTTAACCCCCAGTGAAGCTAATATTTTTATCTTTAGCATGAGGACAGATTTTACAAATGTAGGGGATAAGACAACTTAACTACTAGCTATAACCAAACAAATCTGATGGAGTGAATGGTCTCCTCAATCTTATTACCGTTCTAATTTCTGGCTTCCCAGCTCTGTTATTGGACAATGCTAATTACTGGTGCTTGTAACGTTACAGGCCAGTTATGAATGTAGGTTCCGTAAACTGTTTTGCACTTACAGATAATAGTGCACATCTAAGGAAAAAATGTAAGTTGCTGTCCTTTGACCAGTCAAAGTCTACTGTCCCAGGTTAAGAATTACTAGATATATTGCGTAGTGAAAAATGTGAAAAAACTGGTGTCCTCGAAGAACATTGTTTGCAGAATCTGTGTCCAAAACTAACCTCTTTAAGGGATGAATTAGTAAAATAGATAATCCCTCATATAAACTTACTGTCTAAATGCACTTTTTTAACTTAAGCAGAATAAAAGAATCAGTCAGCTACAAATAAATATCTTATTAGCTTTACTAGCTTTCTGTACTTTATATGTTTTATTCTATGTAACCAGTAAGTCTGTATCTATTATGGTCGTTAATTCAGGTAGATGCATAGCAGTGATACTAATGTTGATAGAATAACAAAAAAAAAAACACAACACTGATGCATGTTACTGTGAAAGTTGTGAAACGTCATTTTCCGCCAACTGGAATTAAATAGCTAAAAGACAGAATAGAGACAAGCATGGAAAAGCTAAACTTAGCGTTGAAACAAACAGCTTCAGCTCACCAATTCCCAGTTCTGCATATTATTTCTATCCAGCCCAAGCCTCAATTGAAATCATTCTGCATCTAGTGCTTCCCATGCTTTTGACCACTCTTCCAATTATATTGCCACAAAGTGCTGTATTGCTACATAGTGCTTTTCTTTTTTAAACTGGCTTTATTAAGTAAACAGCCACAAGGAGCTAGACACGATTCCAGAAACCCAGGACACAATACAGGACAGGATGTTAATCTAGTGTACAGTATAGCAGCGTATGTGCCACACTCCATCAAATCCCCTAATGTCAAGTGAAAAGAGAGTAAACTACTTTGTTTTAAAAGTCTGATATTTGCCTTAAGGCTGTCATTGAACAAATAACTCTTGTCCTGTCACATCGAAAGATAAGATAAACAGAACTTAAAATAAAAATAGAAAGTTGCTGGATACAGTGGTGTTTATCAATACCTCCTGAAATCCTTCAGAATTCAGCTAACCTCTGCATTCAGAGACACTTTCAACCTTTCTCTACCTCTGTCTTGTATTTATGTGCTCAGCAAAACACAATGGTATCATCACCCAATGAAACAAAAATAAAATGCTTGAATAAGTCTAACCCCGAATTGTACTCAGTTTTCTGACAATAAAGTGCTTAGAAAGACCAGAGATGCCTCACATTTTACAGCTCAATTCTAACTTTTGTACAGCCTTTGCAGATTCTTTAAATTAGTATGGCAATGGATGACTCTACCACTGTGGACCTGTCTTCAAAACACATAGCTTTTTACATTTAAGTTTGTTTGCCTCAAAACAAAACTTCTTCTTATTTATTTACTTATTTATTTTCTTTATGTATGTGTGCATGCATGCATTGTATTACTTTTAAACACCTTGGTGCTAAACACTGAATAGGAGTTCTCATAAAGCAGTTTTGGACATTTTTATTTTTAACTGCTTTTGTTTCTGTCATTCTGAAGTCCTAAACTGTAGTATAATGTGATGGTGTGAAGATATATCGGTAATCATGTGCCACATCTGAGTTCCAAGACCAAAAACAGAATGGTGAAGCACCAGTAACAAGTGGTAATAACCGACACATACTTATTTAAGAAAAATAACTAATGGACAACATAATCAGCAATTCTGATAAGATAAAGGTAAAGAATCTTCATTCTGAAATTACATCCTGAGTGCTATAAACCATTTCTTACACTTGGTTACTATAAAGTTTGGGGTCTACTATAGCTAAAGGTTCTACTTCATGGAGTAGTTTTACTACAAGTAGGGTCAATTTCATATTCGAAGAAGGGCATCTTGTGACTGTAGCATGCAGTCTTGAATGTACACTTTAATCATTTTCCTGATTTTTCCTAAGTTAATGGGACCAAAGCGATTTAAAGCTTTAAATGTTATAAAGAGGGTTTAAAATTGACCTTCAGCTTATCTGTACTGGCACCCTGTCCATGGTTGTTTTTTATTTAGCCTTTTTTATCTGCCCCAGTGCTGCCCAATGAGGATACACCCGTTCCCCGTAACCCTAAATTGCACTAAAAAGGTTTGATGTTCTCCTCTTTACTTCATCTGTCTGTGACCTTCAGCAAGCGCTCAAATGATTCACTGCCAAATATGAAGAGGTAGAGATAAGGATCAGCACCTCCAAGTTTCTCTCTCAGAAAAGAGTGGATTGATCTCTACAAGAAAACAGGGTGACAATTGCCCTAGGCTGAGGAGTACAGGTATCTCGGGGTCGTGTTCATGAGTGATAGAGGATAGGTAGGTGAGATTAGTAAAAGGATTACAGCTGTGACACTTGTTCAGAGTCTAAAGACAAAGATGTCAATTTACTGGTCAGTCTACATCCCAGGTCTTGCTTATGGTCATGAGCTGTGGGTATCTAACAACTGCAATCTTTAAGTATGATGCCACCTCTGACAAGAAGCTGTATAAAGTGCCACTGGCTGTAAGGGTATCTGTATGATTTTGGTCTTGTGGGTAAGGCTGGCTGTGGTAATATCATGGTGCTGTCAGCTGCTACTTCTGGCATACTAGCTACTTTAACTATCCTGGCCTAGTCATTTGACACACAATCATAGCAACAGACACCTGTGTATCATTTAAATGAAGGACCAGCAAGAGTGAGGCGAGATGTTTTTTTAGAGTTGCAGCATCACAATCATTTTTTTTTTGTTTCACCAATACAGTTTTCTGACAGTTTTTGTAGATTATTGTATGTGAATTAGAATAGTTTTTTTGCTCTTCATGACATGTGTTCAATATTGTCTCTCTGTTTCCAAGGCACATCAAGGCACAAAGAGCATCTGCAAATGGAAGAGGAATTACAAAGTACATTCTACTGTAACATAATAGGACAGGATTACTATTATGATATTTTTGAAAGAACAATTCACCCTGGCATTATTCAGTTTCATTCAGTTCAGTTCATTCAGTTGGTTTAGATAGAATGTGATTTGTCTGTTGTATTTGGTTACTGCTGGTTATTACATATACAGTTGCTATCACTCATATAGTTTGCACATTTGAACTGAATTGTTCCTTGTCTGTCTGGGTAGGGAGTGCAAGCCAAACTGGACAGAGTAAAGGCATAGGGTTAGGGTCTCCCTTGGAGTTTCTTTCC
Source organism: Polypterus senegalus (assembly GCF_016835505.1). NCBI lineage: Eukaryota > Metazoa > Chordata > Cladistia > Polypteriformes > Polypteridae > Polypterus > Polypterus senegalus. Next base: position 63,577,405 of record NC_053169.1, on the reverse strand, counting down.
ATGTAAGACCTGGGGGACCCCTTTTGTGTTTTTCTCCATCTATGAATATGTCGGGGTGGGTTTTCCCCCCTCTGAGTTTTTCTTCTTGAGAAATGGTAGATTGCATATCTGTCTTGGAGTTTCTTTCTGTGTTTTAGGAGGGTTTGGCTTGGTCATTTTTTTCCATAAAGTTAGTGATGCACCTGCCCACCTCTTGCAGTGCACCCTTTTAAAACCAGTGGTCTAAACGATAGCTGCCTTATGTCTCTAATCATTGTCTAGCCAGTCAACCAGGAGGAAAAGGTAGCAGTTATCTTTTACTTTTTACAGTATCTGCCATAATAAAAGGTGGCTGTTTGTGTTTTTATTAGGAATTAATGGTGTAAATCCTGCTCTGAATTTCTATATCTTAATATATTTAGGATGGCTCTGTTAAAAGTTTGAAATTCTAGTTTAGACCACTACTTTCTCAGACACTAAATTAAAAATTAACAGTTATGTTTTGAGATTTGGATTTTGAAGAAGGGGCTTTTTTGCTTATGCTATGTATTGTGCCTGCTCAAGATTTTGCCTTGTGCATAGTTACTTAACCTTTGCCACTTACAAATAGTATCAGTAATCCAAAGGATCATTGTATCATTTTTATTTTCTTCACATAGCCGCATAGTGACAAGGTAAAGGCAGGCTGCCTATATAAGAACTATATTGATCATAGCTTTGCCTTTGATGCAGCTGAGCTGTCCTGAGAATCAGAGGTCTGGGCAATTGTATTCTGAATTTCCAGACAGGCAAATGTCAGGTGATAAAGATCACCAGCAAAACTTCATCCACTCCAATTGTTAATCCCAGAGTTTAAACATGAAGCAAATCAGAGTACTAAGTATAACAAAAAATCATTTTCCTATAAAGAAACAGCACTAGCTGAATGGATAAACAATGTGAATCATTCATTTGAGTTAAGAAAAAGTTCCTATTTAAAGAAAGCATGTGAGGTAGGAGTAGAATACTGATGTAGTAAGTGGAAATTTATATATCTGCTAATGGAGCTTTAGAAAGCTGTGTGAAAAGTACTATGCGGGAATGCACTGTGGCTGATGAAGGTGGAATGTGCAAACTTTGAAGGACTAATGGCTTGTGGAATGAAAGACAATATGACTGGATGAAGATGTACACTGTGATAGAGGTAGCGGGGATAAGACTCAGAGGGAGGATGAAGAAGATATGGTTGGAGGTAGTGTTCAACAATGAAAGAAATTGACCCTACTCAAAATTAGGCCAAGCACTGAGAAGAATAGTGAAGAAACATTTAGGGAGCAACTGGTTAAACCCAATAAATCAGGAAAATATCTGTTAAAAGGATATGTTTTAAGGTGTTTCTTCACAATGAAACATTGTTATCTAATAGCTTAGTTATAAAATTTAAGAGCAGGTTAGTTTTTTTTTTAATTTATAAAATACTAGCAGCAGCACCCTGCATTAACGTAGTGAGTAAATTTAAGCTCTGGTCCATTTGTCTCCAAGTCTGGTTTCAGTCAATTCTGGTGTTCTGTCCTTAAAACTCACTATAACAAAAAGGAAAAAAAAAATACACCACTAGGGTAAAAATTTTGAGTTACAAAGTAGTCTATGACAGTGTTTCTCACCCTTTCTCATGTTATGACTCACTTTTTCTTACGTTTCTGTGCCCCACCAAGACGGGATACCCTTTGGTAAATCGAGCATGATAATCAATGCGGGAGAAGGGGTTGAATACCATCCTCAGAGCAGTAACACTCGGAGTAGTGACACACTATGAGTCCCACTGTTGACTCACCGGGACCCACCTTGCAAACCACCACAACCCATTACCATTATAAACAATAGAAACTTGTGAACCATCAGCAGAACCTACTAGTGGGTGAGAAACACTGGTCTATAGTTTCTTTGTGACAAAAAGGAATACGTGGGATGAGTTATGAAGAAAGGTTAAAAGAGCTGAGCCTTTTCAGTTTAGGCAAAAGAAGATTAAGAGGTGAAATGATTGAAGTGTTTAAAATTATAGTAGTGGATTGAGATTATTACTTTAAAATGAGTTCATCAAAAACACAGGGACACAGTTGAAAACTTGTTAAGGGTAAGTTTTGCACAAACATTAGGAAGTTTTTCTTTAAACCGAGAACCACAGACACTTTCCATAAGATACCAAGTAGCGGGGTAGACAGTAAGACTTTAGGGACTTTCAAAACTCGACTTGATGGTTTGTTTAGAAGAATTAAGTGGATAAGATTGCCGAGTTTTGTTGGGCTAAATGACTTGTTCTCATCTAGATTGTTCCAAAGTTCTAATGTGTGCAAACTTTTGTTGAGATTGGAAAAAGGGTGTGGAATTGGGTGTGGAACAAACACACACATTGAGCTTTATATATTAGCTCACTATAAAATATAACTTCATGTAGCTAACCAATTTATACCATAACTGTAAAGAAATAATTTTGACTTGAAAAATACCAAGCTTATCCTTTAAACTGGTGTTTAAGAGAAATAAGTGCTTGTAATTATTCAAAGAACTCTCCTTACCTGTAAACCCTGCATGTGAATATTTGTGATATTGCTGTCCTCATCACAAAAACTAACACTATACTGCATTTTTTGTCCATTTGGTCATGCACCAGCATTGAATGGCATAGTTTGAAGTAATTTAAAGAAAACTTCATAGTGCTCTCGACCAAGGAAGCTAACTTTGTATGTAACTTTTCATTTTTTCATTCCATTTCTAATTTGTGAATGTTCCTCATAGTTGCAGTACAGCAAATATGCCCTTCAAGGTCAAACCTGACAACTTGTCTCACTTCATACTATTCAAAAAATAGAGCTTATACATATTAACTTTGAGATGACCTGTTACAAAGCAAATATTATGATAATGTGAAAATCACTTTGTAAGCATTCTGCAAAGAATAAAGGACTAAATCAATGTTCTGCACATGAAAGGGTTTAAACACTTCTATACAAGAATATTGTAATTCTGGGTCATATTAAAATTACTGCAGATGCAAGTGTTATTCTAAATTTTTTATAAGAAATAATATTTAATAAACAAAAAGGAAACAAAACTCCTTATTCTGTAGAAGACACACTTTGACATAGCATGATTGCCTGGTGAAGAACACATTCTTCTTGTATTTAATATCTTTTGATGATGTCAATAGGTCCACCTATCCACCTATTTCAAATTTCTCTGCCTTTTTGTATATTTTGTTTGTTCGTCTTCTTTTGTTATGTTTAAAGTGTCCTGCTATATCATTGATATCAAAGATATGTACTTACATGTTCTAATGTGACATCATGGTGGCCATTTTGAATGCATGCAGAAGGAGACTACTTGTTTATGGCGAAACAGGAGTAAGTAACAAGATAAAGACTTTTGCTGAAAAGGTAATAAAGGGAATATTTTTTCGTAAGGAAAATAGTAACAAAAGGGAAATTATAGTTTAGAATGTAGTAGATATAGAGTGTTTGAAAGTTTTTATTTTTTTATATATATATATATTTGTGAGCTTTTTTTTTTTATAATTTTTGACCTTGTGGAAGCCAGGTGGTTTAAACCCAATAGACAGACGCACAGGACACAGGTTAAAAGCACCCAGAAGATATTTATTCAACTTTTCTTCTTATACAATGCCCCAAGCACCACAACCGCAAATAAACAAGCAAATCAACACAATAATCACTATTCTCTTTTCCTCCACACCTCCCAGCAAGCTTTGTCCACAAACCACCCAACTCTGGCTTGCTTGATGGGTTCACAGCAGTCCTTTATATAGTCCTTGACCCGGAAGTGCTTGAGGCTGTTTTTTCCATATATAATGATGAACCTGAATGGTTTATATTGTAACATCTTAAAATATTTATAAAATGTATTTCTTGGGCCACTTTGTATTTTACATCTGGCCTGCACCTCACCATCACCTATCCTCAAGAACTGTGGTGACACCTTGGAGGATCCTTTGTGCTTCATTCCACACATTTGTAACTTGATGCAGCCATATTGCTTTTTTGTTCACAAAATGCAGTGATCAAGATCAGATAATTACTCACTACTGATATCTGACCTTTCCAACTTGTCAAAAAGGTTGCTATACTACTGGTGTATTTTGTTTATTGTTTTACCCACACTTCTTTGCCTCCCTGTACCTACTGTCTGCCAGCTGCTGCTTGGATCCAGTTCAAAACGTTTTTGACCTATACATTCCAGGATGGCTCTTCTGTGCAGTGCCTCCCATCTCTGGTCTCTCCACATGTCTTTTTTCTGCCTCAGTGTGTCAACTGTCATCTGTCCTTCCTAATACCAAACAATATGAAAATTAACACAAATTCACAGATCTTTCTTCAAAAGCTTTTGGGTGACCATCCAGACTTCTTTAAATCCAATGATATTCATGGAAGTAACAGCAACAAATAATCTATTGAGAGCATCTGCAGCTTTGCAGAATGAAGGGCTTTTTTTTAAAGAAACAAGAACATTAAAATGGCATGCTACTCAGTAAAACAAGTAATAATTTAACAAATATATTCATTTGCTTCAAAATTAATACAACGTATTTTAAAAAACAAAAAGGAAGACAAAACAGAATTCAACCTCTACCTAAGAGAAAGAGTGCAGAGACATAAGTAAAAAAAACTATTAATGGCGCGAGATGCTCTAAAATAACTTAAACATTAATGAAATATTTCCTTTTTTTTTAAGTTTTGTATATATCCATTTAGAGAAAAATTAGATTTTTAATAATTTGGGATAATATACAGTAGAACGTCGCTTACCCACTGAGTGATAGATGATTGGTTGGGATTGTTCCAGTTGAGCAGGATAAGTCTGCATGCTAGTAGTGCAGTACAGGCTAATACAATCAATGTATCCCTATGCACTTTAATGTAATTTGGGACTATACCAGATATCGCTGTTAATGGATCAGGAGTAATTGTAACACCAAGGCTGTCTGAAGAATGGAGGGTATTTTAGGATTTGTTAATGTAAGTGAGAGTAAAAAAATTAGCCAATCAGTAATTTAAATCATATTGTGCTACAAAAACTCAAGGAATTCCATAGACTTTCCCCCTGTTTTGTGCTTATTTTATTTATTTTGTATTGATATGTTACCTCCAAGATTGATTATTTTTTGCTTTTTTGTGGTTATCAATTTCAGGCTGATGACTCACAGATGCATCCATGCATTTATCCACTCTCAATGACAACTGTGATCACTTAAAAGCAATCCTGAACTTCTACTTTACAATGAATACATAGGGGCTAGATATGGCAGAGCACTTACTGATAGAGCCCATGAGTTTGTTGAAAAATGTTGTCTGATGCTCCTTTTCTTAAACGACATATTATTATTTGTACAACTTGTGCCAGGGCTGTTTGAATGGAATTTGATCCTGATCTCTTCTTAGAGCACATATTAGTAAAATAAAAAGGGTGCCATTTTCCCAGTTAATATAAATATGGCCCATTCAAAGGTCAGCACTCTTCTCTATAGATGCAGTGGAACTAGCACTTGCTTCCTCTACTTTTAGAAAAAAATTTCTTAATGGTGTTACTGACAGCATTTTCAAATAGTCTGCCTACACAACGTCAAATGGTAAAGAGTTCTGTGCACAATCCTAAAATAAATGTAACTTCTGTTTTTACATCTGTATTAGTTTCTACAATCCCAAATCAGGAAAAAGTTGGGATGGTATGGAAAATGCAAATAAAAAAAACAGCAATTCTTAAATATACTTTGACTTTTATTTCATTGCAGACAGTATGAACCCAAGATATTGTCTGATCAACTTAATTTCCTTTGTTAACAGACATCGATTCCTGCATTTAGGCCTGCAACACATTTCAAAAAAAGGTGGGACAGCAAAGCGTTTACCACTTTGTAATGTTGCAGTTACTTCTGAAAACACTTAAAATACATTTTTTCACTGAGGATACCAAGTGATGAAATTATGAAGCTGGGTTTCATTGAGGAAATATTTAGCTAGTATTCATTACAGTGAAAAATATTAAAAGTCCCCAATGTAGAATCATTATTCAGAAGAATATTATACTAAGCTAGAATACAGTAAAAAATGCTGTTATAAAATATATGTAATATATATGTCCTGGGGCACAAAGAATAAGTAGCACATGATTATGAGTGTTGGTTTGAGGGTAAATTTAAAATCATGCCTATTTTGATAATAAAAATTTTATGTGGAGTCACTTTGGGTGACAGTGCTGTTGAAGTCAGTGTTTATTACTGTTGATTTTACATCTATCCAGCCAAGCAAAGAGTCATTTTCAGTTTACTAGAATGTGGTTTAGCACTGAAACTTTTGGATTAATTTGGCAAAAGAATCCAAATTTGTTTTTATTCTAGTGCTTATTGTGCACTTGTATCATTAATTTTAGTTTTGTTTTGTTAATTTCCTTTGTTTTATTTTTGAATTGAATGTGATCTGGGATTAGCAGCAATTTTCCATAAAGTACATGACAAGCAGATACCTTTTATCCGATCTCAGACTCTGTCAGAAAGAAAAAGGCCCGCATTTTTCAAATGAAAAAAAGTTTAATTCAAAACTAAAAAAATAAATGAAATAAGAACTGAGGAGTATGATGTCAATCCAAAGGAAACATGTTTTGTTTGAAGTTTGCTTTGGACTCTTTAAATATCAAAAAGAGAAGAAATGAAATACTAGTGTTTGTTAAGAAAGAAAGCCTGGGTGTTTGGCTGGGTGACTGGCAAAGAAGAAGTGAAAAAAAAAAAGTTGGATTTGAGGTGAAGCAAAAGAAAATAAATATTGGCATTTGGTGTAGGAAAACTGCACAGTAGCAGATCCTGAGGCAAGTTGCATTTTTTTGTTCTGTTCTTTAAATGTTTTTGTTTAACTTTTTATTGATACTTTAAAACTAACAGTTTCCCCATCTATCTTATGAATTTTGAAAATTATATTTGGAAAAACAAAACATTACCACAACAATCCAATGAAATGAAAAGGCAATCATGAAACTCAACCTTAAACCCACTTGACTAAAAGACCTGTGCAACAAGTGAGCCTCGTCTAAAATAGTTCCTCGTAAACGATAAAACAGGTAATAAAATAAGAAGGTTCAGCCCAGAACAGTTGTGGCATGCTTAATTTAGAATTACATTAAAGATGTTTTGCTAATTTCTGATTTCCAACATGGTTGCTTCATGATATTGTCATCTCACTACCCTAAGACATATTACAGAGAAGTAAAGCAATATGAAAATAACACAAATATCTTAAAAGATGATGCAGAAATATGTACATTTTTTAACAAACAGTAAAATAAACCACAATGTCTTAGTCTGTTATAGAGGGTCTCTGCAAAGTTATGTGTTCTGATTATAACCTTCTGCCATCTAATCCCTCTGTCCCTGAAAAGTAACATATGGCGAAAACAGTAATCAGGTACCAATAAACAGAAAGAGACAATGTTCACCAAACTCTGCTGCTCTTCTCAGGGAAAACAATCCATTTCTTTGTCAACTCTATTCTTAAGAACATTGAAACTTTTTAGTAGGCTGTACATACAATAATGCAATAATGTCTTCAGCACTGGCATGAGACATCAATGTTGTTCTTTACTTGCACTCCAGATAATAATAATAATAATAATACATTTTATTTATATAGCACCTTTCCCATGCTCAAGACACTTACAGAATATAAGAAAGAATGTCAGGGTATACAGTATATAGCATTGTACAAACCAAATAAATAAATAAAGAAGATTAAGACAGTAAATTCAGAGAAAGCCTAACAGACAACATAATTGATGGTCCAGCACACACACATACAGGTTACATGAGCATCTCAACAGAGAGGTAAACTGAGAGAAGTGTAATAATGTTAAGTAGAGCGGAAAGGCTTCCTGAACAGATGAGTTTCGAGTTGTTTTTTAAAAGAATTCATGGAGTCAGCTGACCTGATTAATTTTGGTGGGTAATCCAGAGTCTGGGCGCTATACAGCTAAAGGCCCTATCACCCATGGAGTGTAGATGAGTGTGGGGCACAACAAGATTGCCAGAAACAGAGGAGCTTAGTGGGCGGGCAGGCAGGCACATATTGATGAAGAAGGTCACTGATGTACTGTAGTTTGGGGTGCAAGGTCATTTATGGCTTTGTAGGTTATTAGTAGGATTTTATATTCGATTCTGTAAGACACAGGAAGCCAGTGAAGACAGAGTAGGATGGGTGTGATATGCTCGCTGCTACTGGTTCGCGTAAGTACTCTTGCACCTGAGTTTTGAATAAGATGGAGCTGTGATATAAGATTAGAAGGGGCACCTGCCAGCAGCGAATTTCAATAATTGATGCGGGATGTGATAAAAGCATTAGAAAAGGAGAGGAAGGAGCGAACACTGGATATATTATGGAGGTGAAAGTAAGAAAGTTTCTTAATGTGATTTATGTGGGTGGAATAAGAGAGGGAGGAATCAAAAATGACACCAAGATTCTTTGCAGTAGAGGCAGGTCTGATGAGATCACTGCCAAGATGGATTGGGAAAGAGCTCATTTTATTAAGTTGCATTTTAGTCCCAATTTGCAGGAGTTCAGTTTTGTTACAGTTTAATTTTAAAGAGTTCTACTCCATCCAGGTTTTAATTTCACTAAGGCACCTTGTGAGCTGAGAAAGCTCTGATGAAGTTCCACTTTTAATATTGAAGTAGAGTTAAGTATCATCTGCATAAAATTGATAGCCGAGTCCATAGCTACGAATAATATGTCCAAGGGGAAGCATATAAATACAAAAGAGAAGAGGGCCGAGGACAGAGCCCTGAGGAACTCCTTGTGTGACTGCGCCGAGCTGGATCTGCTGTTGCCAAGACTAACAAACTCTTGCCTATCAGTCAGATAGGACTTGAACCACTGGAGGGCAGTGCCAGAGATACCCAGCATGTTCTTCATTCTGGACAGTAGAATGTCATGTCTGACAGTGTCAAATGCTGCACTGAGGTCTAATAGAATTAATATGCTGGTTTGTCCAGAGTCTGCTGCCCTAAGCAAATTATTGGTTACCCATAGCAGAGCAGTTTCACAGCTGTGCCGCGCCCTAAAACCAGACTGAAAGGGGTCCATCAAGTTATTAGTGGTTAAGTAATTGGTAAGCTGGGAGGCTACAACACGCTCAAAAAATTTTGACAGTAAAGGTAAGTGGGAAATAGACCGGAAATTGTTAGGATTGTCAGCATCAAGACCAGACTTTCCTAACATTGGGGTTACAGAAGCGATACTCACAAAATCTCTCTTCTATCTTTCATATAAAGATTCTTCTAAATATACTTCATACATGGTAACTATATTGATCCAATTGTATCAAAATGTGCATGTCTGGTTACAACAATTGTTTCACAAAAATGTAGATATTTAAAACAAAATGTATATACAAATAATTCTACAAATTTATATTTCATAATTGACTACGATGGGACAAGGAAGAATGCCTCAATTAAACAATCCCAACTCCTAATAAATAATTAGATAAAAGGATTTACTGAAAAATTAATAAAGCTCCTGCACATACTGAGAAGAGAAGAAAAATGCTAAAAACAAATACCAGTAGGAGGAAAAACTACAAAAAAAAAGAGAATAAAGTTAAAGTTTTTTCTTCACAATCAAGGTTGTAAAAAGGCGCTATATAAGCGTTTAAACCGACACAGATTCACACTGGAGGCACATATAAATTGGTGTGCTTGGTGTGTGTGTGACCTGCGGTGGGCTGGCGCCCTGCCCGGGGATTTGTTCCTGTCTTGCGCCCTGTGTTGGCTGGGATTGGCTCCAGCAGACCCCTGTGACCCGGTGTTAGGATATATCAGGTTGGACAATGACTGACTGACTGTATATCCATTATGTGCTCAGAGGCCTGTTGTTCACTAACATTGGATTATCATGAACCAACACTTCAGCTCATATCACACCAATACAATGAACTGAAAGCATGTAATAATAAGTACCAAGAAAGTACTACGTTGTAACCCAGAAAGTTCGTTTTCACTTTTACATCAAAATTTGCACTCTGAGTAGAATACTTGTAACATTGAACAAACGATTAACTGTGGAAACCGTAAAGATTATTAAAAGCTTAAAGACTGCATAAGTGACCTTTGAAGAAAACAGCAGAAAAAATGCAAATAAAGAGAAAAATTAATGATAAACAAAACATACAGAACTACTGACAAACACAAGTGACACATTAATTTCTTTTTAGTGTCTTAAAAGAGAAAAAATGTGATATTTATTGAATGTATTATAGTTAAGCAAAGGTTTCTTAAATGCATTTGCACATTTAAACTAAGAAAAGTTAAGTGAGGAAATGCCATAGAACATTATCTTTTCCAAGGACAGGAGGGATATGTAGACAGTGTAACGAAGTCCAGTTGCTTTAGGCTATATATATACAGTACAGGCCAAAAGTTTGGACACACCTCCTCATTCAACGTGTTTTCTTTATTTTCATGACATTTACATTGGTAGATTCTCACTGAAGGCATCAAAACTATGAATGAACACATGTGGAGTTATGTACTTAACAAAAAAAGGTGAAATAACTGAAAACATGTTTTATATTCTAGTTTCTTCAAAACATTGAGAGAATGCCAAGAGGTGTGCAAAGCAGTAATCAGAGCAAAGGGTGGCTATTTTGAAGAAATATTTTTTGATATTTTGATATTTGATATTTTTTTGCTATTTTGATGCCTTCAGTGAAAATCTACCAATGTAAATGGTCATGAAAATAAAGAAAACACATTGAATGAGGGGGTGTGTCCAAACTTTTGGCCTGTACTGTATATATATATTGTTTGGTACTTTACAATACAATCATGTGTCTGTATCATTTGTGCTAAATTGAGAAGGCGGGTTAGGAGAAAGATTTTCTTTGCAAAGGAAAGTGCAAGAAAATGTGAAACATACACCCCCACATAATTCTAGAAGAGTATATTTTTGATTACTATCACATGAACAGTCTAAAAAAATAAAGTATACTTTAGGAAAGGAAAAAGACAGGTTTTTAATTGTTTTCAGTATTCCTTGTTATAGTTGTGCGGACAGCCAAATGAAAGAATTGTAAGGCTTAAATAGTCAAACACATTCTGCGTATAGCTCCACTCATTGCTATTTATGTCATTTTCAGCACTACCAATGCAACATAATTGAGTGATAATGTGACACAGTGTTTAATTAAAGAAGGAAAATCCATCCTGGAAGCCTCCAGCCATGCCTTCTTTTTTCAGCAGTATCACTTTTGCATTAGTATCTTCTCATTTCATCCAGTACAGTGTATAATGTGTATAGTGCTCTCATAATCTTTACCTCATATACTTCAAAATTTCAGTGTATGGCTGACACTGAACAATATATTCTAGGACTTTTTCACGTATTAAGGACATTGTATTAGTATTTAAAAAATGTTTACACAGTATGTAAATTCCTTTGGAAATGTTTCATGTTGTTTTTCTTTTCTCCAATATGTTTTACATTTTTAGTAAGTTATTTTGTGTGTTATTCTGATGTACTGTATGTATAGTACATATAATAATGGGCTTATGGGTTGAAATGTGTATTTTATGAATATATTGAATAACCTTTAGACTTTTTCTGGATTGTTTTTACTATAGATGATTTAAATATTAAATATCAAAATGTTTCTACTAAGTAGAAACATTTCACAACCTACCTCATCATTTTTGCTCCCAAGTTAAATATGGAGTTCCTCATGGTTAAATTTTTTTCTCTCTATGTAACTAATAATGAAAGTACGGAAGCTCTGAATGACACAGTGAAAAAAATTATGAGATAGCCCTTATTTTGTACAGATGTGAAAATATATTGTATGTATATGAAAACATCTTGTATGTATGTGAAAGTATCCCACACATACAAGATATTTTCACATATTTATGGGAAAAGGGGTATCCCATAATTATTTTCACTGTGTGGTTCAGGGCTTCCATAACTGGCAGCCCGGGTTTATTTGTAGAATGGGTTAAGGAAAGAAAGCAAAGGTTGATGTGTTTTTTAAACTGTGACCCGGTTGTTATTGCTAGCTATCCTATCTGTCATGTACACTGCCTCTCTATCAATGTCTCTGCTCTCCTAAGTTGAAAATTTTTTATTTTTGTGTTACCAGAATTATGGTAATTCCTTGCTGGATTGTAACCATGAATGCTGTTGTGTTTGACTCTTCCTTTTAGTTCAAGGTGGACAGTTTGGTGCTTAAATTATGAAAAAAAGCTGACAAAGTAAGAGTTAAACCACAACGCTTTGATTCTCCTTTGTGTTGTGCTGTACTTCCTCATCCAGCACTCCCATGCAAAAGTGCAACACTCTCCTTTTATATTGCTGTAAGTACAGTAGAAGAAACACACGTTATAATGTTAAGATGTGGTAATTTTGTTGAGAAGCATTCAATAGTTCTAAACCAGCACTTTCACGGTGAGAGTGACGTCATTGCACATTTTTACAATATGCTAACTACACTAACCCTAACCTTAACACTAATGCCTACCCTTATCTTATCACTAATCTTAACCATTTATACTACATGTTAACCACACTAACCACTAACCTTAACTTTCTTCATGAAATTGCTGGTATAGAACTGCTGCCCTAGACTGCGATGAAGTATACTGCTGATGCATATATATATATATATATATATATATATATATATATATATATTTATATACAGTAGATTAAGTTGTAGCAGTAGGGGGCGCTATCGCTCCCTTGAACCCTCAGGAACCATGCCAAACACCAGGTAAAAGTGCTACAATAATTATTTTTACTATAATAATGTGCACTAAGCACCCTCCACTCCACACTACTCATAAATAACAATAATCACAATAATAACCAATCCTCCATTCCCATATGCGTTGCCCTCCTACCACCCAGCTCAGCTCGCTGTCTGGGAGTTCCCATAGTCCTTTTATAGTTCCTGACCCGGAAGTGTTTCTCATCCTTCAGTCCATAATTCCTTATCACTTCCGGGTCAGATGAAAGTTCTTTTTTTTTCACCCCGGAAGTACATCATCCCTTCCGCTCATGTGACTTGGAAGTATTCCCGGGGCATAGGGCAAATAACACTCCCCAAGCCTCCCTACAGCGGCTCCTGGTGTGCCCCCATGGTATCCAGCAGGGCTGTCCATAAAAACTACAATGTCCATGAGGTTCCGCTGGAATTTGGAGACCTTCCATGCCGCTGTGAGGGCTCCCTCTGGCAGCCTGGGGGTATTGTCCGGAATACAAAGCCGGCCATGGACCACAAGTGAAATATTCTATGGATATATAAATGATTTCATACATACTGTGATGATACAAAACTCAAAAGAATCATGATTATGTTTTTGTCAGTTAGTAACTGTGTCAATGAGATTGCTCTTATCTTCCAGATACACATGTTTTAACAGATGCATCCACAGACTAAACAGCAGTTCTTGTAGTGATTGGAAATTGTGAAGATAGCACAACTATCCCTCCATTTTATGAGCCCATTTTAATGCAGGGTCTCCAGGAAATGGTTTCTATTCTGGCAGAATACTGCCTCACACAATTGGGATCAGAAAATGGATGGCTGGAAGATATCAGATGAATTTAAATGATTAATAATCATATTCATACTTCATTCTTTAGTAAATCCTGGTTTTAAAATTGCTTATTAATGTCTGTAAGCTGTTCCTGCTCTGATCAGACCAAGGAAAAATATATTTTAATGTACCAATGTAAATTTTAAGGTAAACTGTTCAAGAAATTTGAAATGCTTTTTCATTGGGAATTTTAAGAACAGGTTTAAATGTACTTACCTTTCAAATGGACACACTGCATAAGAAAAGGACACTTGAACTGGAGCACAAAGAATTGCATTTCTCCAAAGTATGTGATAAACATTTTATTTCTAAATGATGTATGTTAGATAGTGCTTGAAATGTCAAGGATTTTCTATTTCAAACCCACCTACTGTATACATAACTCTTACTTTCACTTTCTTTTTATCTTCCTTCTTTGTTAAAGATGTGTTTGTTGCATTGCATGAGTTGCACAGTGAACAGCTGTTTTGTAAGATTGATAAAATACATACAGTAGATACATTTATAAATGTAAAATGTGTTTGACAGTTAACTGTTTCATTTATTGATGGTAATGTAACTAAAGCTTGAATAGAAATAATTAACAGCATCATTTTGAATTTTGTTACCCTTTTCATCAGGTTATTGTTTTTATAAAGATTATTGAGTAATACATGTAGTCAAAATTAGTAATAACTTTAATATGATCATAGACATTATGCTGGGAAATATATCCCTGAATTTTACTAAATATTTCTAAGCAAGAAAGTGTTAAAAGACTAACAGACAAAACAGAGTTGTAAGAACCACAGAAAATACTGCATTAACAAGCAAGAATGCAAATAACTTGGGCTGGGCATCAACTAAGAATAAAAAAGAGAAAGAGAGAGAGAAAGGCAGCAGGGCAATCATAGTGCTAAGTCCCGGAAGGGCAGAGGGAAGTGGTCACAGGTGATTGTCATGTGTGATAATTATTATTACTGTACACCTGCTCCTCCACACTAATTAACTTTGGATATGCAAATCAACTCTATTGCATCATGCCCCTGCTCTCCTCCCCTACAGATAAGAAGATGTTCAGCTGCTGGATTTAATTAAGATAATGAACGGTAGGCCCTCTGTGGCTTTGCAGAGAAGAGGGGGAGGGAAAAGCTGTGACTGACCTTTTCTCCCAAAACTATGACATTTTTCCTCTCTTCTGGGCACTCCGAGTCACCTCCATGACTAGGATGTTGATAGGATGGGATTGATGAGATGTCATTAAAAGAGAAAAAACACTGCAGCCTCAGTCATTGCTAAGAGAATACAGCAGGTGTTCTTCTGACAAGGACACAAGCCTCCACTGTTAAACAACAGAACATTCTCTTAATCCTGTAAAGTCAGACTTGGCAAAAGGAGAAATAAAAAAGGTCTCTGTATTTCAAATGACAGATTATATGGCAAATTATTTAAAAATCATCACCACATATTTTCAACATAAGTTACTTACAATATATTTTATTCTACTTTTGACATATATATGTGTATGTGCTTTTACATGTATATGTATATTTAAAAGAACAAAGGACAGCACATAAGGAGTTGGGGCTTGATGTTCTGAAACTCCATATAATTATTCAAAAAATAAAACAGCAATACAATTAAATTTGGAAACAGCACTCATGTGTCCAGCTATAGGTTTGTATTTGAACAGATAATGATTTCCAGTTTATCACTGAGCACAATATTCTGTCATTAGAAGGGAAGAAGGTCAAGGTGGGGTAAGGACAACACCACTGTTCATCTTCCTTTGGGAGGGATCTTTGAAAAGTAAGGGTAGAAGAGGAATATAGAACTGCTGAAATTCAATCCCTGTTAGACATCATGTCACATGTGACATTGCCCTTCACCTGTGACTTAGGGGCACGGGTGTACTTACCTATGAGGTTGTGTGCTTGGGAAAGCGTGTCTGCTTTAGAGTAGTGAGTCCTTCAAACCACTGGGTGTTTTTCATTATCAACAATCTGAATCAAGGCGGCACCCAGACCAGTGTTACATGCATCAGTCTGGAGGGGAAAATAACTATAAAAATTAGAGGAGATAAATACTGGAACTGAACTAGGGGCTTGTGTGAGGTCACAAAATGCATGTCCATTTTTAGGAGTCTATACCGCCATATTTGAAAGAAAGACCTATAGTTACCTTTTTGTCTATGGCCATGGTTACCTATATGTGGCTTCACCATTGCACATCTTAACCTATGTCCTAAAACATAAACCAACTATTTAGCTTCTGTTAAGCCAAACTAACATTTTCTTTTGGTTCATGGGTAGTTATGCTTTCTTTAGGGTCTGCAACATAGCCAGCAGATGATGTAAGTGTTCTTTCCAGATGCTAGAAAAAAAAAATGACAATTTTGTGAAGGCAGACAACACTATATGCATTAAGGGGTCTTAGCACTTTGTCCACCAGATGCAGAAAGGTCACCAGAGCCCTGTGCAGCATAAATGGTTGGACACAAAACTGCCAGTGTTCACTGGTGAATCTGAACACTGTTTTTTTTTTTCTTTGAGTCAGGTGTCTATGGTGGAAGGGAAAGGGTAGACATCAAAGTCAGATGATTAACCTGAAATCAATGCAGAAGTGCCACAGTCTTTTTGGTTTGGATAGGTACACATGATCAAGAACTATTACTTCCTTTGATTACACCAATATTAAACGATTTTCTGAACTTCCATTTTGCCCCAAGGATTCAAAGAAGACATTACTGCACTAAAACACAGAGGTAGTGACAATGTATTCCAACACACAGTGTATTAGACCAGGATTAGTAAATAGGAGAAAGATTTTCTCCAAAATGTAAAGAAAAAGATGCAGTGCTGATTTTATATAACTGGTTCCTAACTTTCCAAAGTTTCAGTAAATAATGTGGTGCACATATTCAGTGAGACATCTATTAAGTTGTTTACATCACATAATCCACCAATCCCTCCCTTTCCTTAACATGGTTAGGTCCCTACTAACCATAGTGCTGGTTATTTAGAATGTGAGGTGGGTATGAATGCCATGACTTAAGTCACTGGTTGGAATTTACGTAATTTTAGCCTGTTAGTGTAAACCTACAGTGCATTTTCCATGTGTTCACATAATAGGGATGCAATTTTTTCAAAATTTTCAATTAGATAATATATACTTCAAAAATTGGCTTGGGTATAAGTCTGTGCCTCGAAACCTTCCCTGACAAAGTCAAGAATTCCTTGGAGTTGCCTCTCCCTTTTAAATATAACTGGCATTTTTTACATCTGTTTATTAAAAATAAAAATCCTGTTGTGGCTCTTGATCAACTGTGATTTGTCACTCCCTGTTCAGAGGAGGGAGTGGCTACTCCTTTTAGCCTTTATTGTGGAGCCAGGAGCAATGATATTGTATCATCCTGAGCCACCATGGTTTTGAAGGTCTGTCTGTCTGTCCTGTTACAGAAATGTTGGGCCCATTTGTGCTAAAGAAGAAGTGGACAGAGGGTTTGTTTCACTGCTTTTGATGTCAGGGCAGTTGAGTCCTAATATTACCACATATGGTTTTGTGTATTGAATCATTACTTGCCACACCCTGGAAGATCATGAACAGTACTCTCCATGGATACAGGTAAGTGAGGCCTTTTTGATTTGAGCCAGTATCTTAGCCAACCAACACACAAAGGGGTGCACACGTTGGATTTAGTGATTACTAAAGGATTAAAAGTTGATGTGAGGCAGATCGTGGATATCGGTTTATCTATTGTCTCTTACTATTTAATATAGAAATACTGATATATAAAATTAATGAGAAGCATAACTTTAAAAAACGCTTCCTTGGTTCATCTGCTGCCTCAAAATTTACAAACAAGTCCATTGGTAGTGTTTACTACAGTAGTGATAATATTGTAAATAGTAAGGTGGTAAATTTAAATATTAAACTGAGAGCTGCTGCTGACATAGTATCTCCTGATAAAACAGTTAAAAAATCCTCCAGCAGTGTTACACCATGGAAGACACAAAGAGTGTCTGATTTAAAGAAAACATGCTGGAGAACTGAGCATAAATGGAAAAAAAATAAACTGATTATCCACTATGAGATATTGAAGGCTAAAATAACAGAGTACAACAACATAGTCCATCTTGAGAGGCGGTGTTATATTCTCTAAAATTATAAATAGCAATGCTGATAATCCAAGAATTTTATTCTCTACTCTTGATCGTTTGCTAAACCCGGGTCACTCAATGGAATGCCTCCAGAAAACTTCCACTTCCAAAAAACTTGTGAGCCTTTTGCTATATTTTTTAATCACAAAATGAATGATATTAGAAATAATACAGTACATCCCCCAATTACCAATTCTATTAAATTCCAGTATTCCATTTTAAGTGAATTAAATTCTTTCACAAGGAGACATTTACTCGATTAATATAGAATAATTTCTCAACTGAGATCCTCCACCTACGTCCTTGACCCAATACCAACAAGTTTTTTAACAAAAGTATCCAACATGCTAATTGATAGTGTGCTTAACGTAGTGAACTCATCATTAGATATGAGGGTCTTCCCAGACTGTCTTAAGAATGCTGTTGTTAAACCGCTACTTAAGAAAAAAAATCTCCTATGTTTTTAAAAATTTTAGACCAATTTCTAACCTGCCTTTCTTAAGTAAAATCCTAGAAAAGGCAATCATTATGCAGCTAAATTATCACTTCAATAATCACTTGAATAAACGTGATATTCTTGACAAGTTTCAATCAGGTTTTAGAACAAATCACAGTACAGAAACAGTACTTGTTAAATTAGTGAATCATTTGCGGGTAAATGCAGACAGAGGCCACTTATCTGCTCTCATCCTCCTAGATCTGAATGGCCATTTGATATCATTGATCACAATATTCTTCTCCTTAGTCAGTGTGTGGGCCTCTCTGGCAGTGTTTTAAATTAGTCTGAGTCTTACTTAACAGGTAGAAAATTCTTTGTTAGTTTTGGTCATTATACTTTGAAAACACATGACATTCAATATTGTGTTCCACAAGGATCTATCCTGGGTCTGCTGCTCTTTTCAATCTCCTTGCTTCCATTAGGCCAGATTATCTCAAGGCATAACGTGAGCTACCAATGCTATGCTGACGACACACAACTCTATTTGTCAATAGCACCTGATGACCCAGACTCTTTTGGTTCACTGATCCAATGTGTTACCTGTGTTTTTGAGTGGATGAGTAGTAATTTTCTCAAACTAAATAAGGAGAAAACAGAAATTTTAGTGATTGACAGAAATGGATATAATGAATAATAGTCTTAAAAGTCAAGACAGAGGTAAAGAATTTAGGGATAATTAATGATTCTGACCTAAATTTTAAATCATATATTAATCAGATTACCAGGGGCCTCATGTATAAGCGGTGCGTACGTACAAAAATGTTGCGTAAGAATGTTTCCATGTTCAAATCGCGATATATAAAACCTAAACTTGCCGTAAAGCCACACACATTTCCACAGTAGCTCATACCCTGTTGTACTGTATGCAAGTTCTGTGCTCGGTTTTGCAGACTGATGGCACCCAGTGTTAAAGCAGTGCTACTGTTCCAGTGTAGTTACCCTTTCTTTTTTAGATCCACATCCCTGACGAATATGAATACACTGAAATTAACCGCATATTGTTTATTAGTTTAATGCATGCTTCTTGATAATCCAAGAATTTTGAGGGTATTAACCTGTAACAATATAATGGTCCACAAAATGAATAAACTATTTCAAATACCATAATTGCTTTAGCATTGTTATTCTCACTGCACCTTCTTCTTCTTCTTTCAACTGCTTCCATTAGGGGTTGCCACATTGGATCATCCTTTTCTATATTACTCTCACTGCACCACTCGGAGTATATATATCACTGTATCTGAGTGTGAATCAGTGCTGTACAGCAGCTGATCAGAAAGAGAATCTATACTAATAAAAGGCAAATCCCTCACTGACTGACTGACTCACTCACTCACTCACTCATCACTAATTCTCCAACTTCCCGTGTAGGTAGAAGGCTGAAATTTGGCAGGCTCATTCCTTACAGCTTACTTACAAAAGTTGGGCAGGTTTCATTTCGAAAATTCTACACATAATGGTCATAACTGGAACGTATTTTTGTCCATATACTGTAATAGAATCCGGCTTGATAGCCGTGGGAGGCAGAGTTTCGTATTAAAAAAATGTAACCAATCACATTTCAGCCATCATTTGTTGCCAGGCAGAGAGGCTTTCACAATCTGTTGTGGAGGCACTCTAACACAGAATAAATGTCGATTAGCCTGTTGCTTAAACCAATCAGATTTTGAGTTGGTGTCAGTAGGTCCCTCTAGCAGGCGTATGGCAATGTCACCATATTCAGACCCATTGATTGGATAGAAGCCGATATGAGGAACTCTCCGAGGCCACTGAACGCACCACAAACGCTCCGAGCGAAAGATCGTCGCGTGCACTACGGCCAACTCCATGGCAGGATTCTGGACAATATTATTTACCAGACACGGACCAGATTTCAAGACCACGAAAACCTGATGTTTGTCACGCTCCTCGAGCCCCAGAAGTTTCGGGAATACAAGAAAAATTTCACGCATGCAGCCTTCTCCACTTTAACATAAGAGCCACGGAGCGCTTTTTGATCTGTCTCGACTAAAAACAGAACTGACTGTAATTTATGCCTTGGATGATTTTGCAGGAAAATCTCCCACTGATCCCCTTCATCGGAAAAATCTGAATGAGAGCATGGGGCAGCTGTTCACATTGGTATATTTGGCGGTGAGCATTCCTGTGTACACTGCTTCTGTCGAGCGGACATTTTCAGCCCTAAAGCGAATTGAAACTTATGCCAGAAATACCATAGGGCGGGTTTGCCGTTCAGCATTAGCTTCGATGGCGATAGAAAGTGAGGTTTTGATGGAACTGAAGCGCACGGATAATCCGTATGACAGAGTAATTAAACTGTTTTTGAGGAAAGAGAGGATGATGGATTTTATTTACAAATAACCCGAATTTTTGGTGAGTAAAATGTTGCGATTTTCCTAAATAATATTGCAAGTTATGAGTTATTAATGATGTTTTTTATGTGTGTCGCGGCTGTGTCTGCAGTAGAAAGGAACTTGTTCATCCCTGGTTTGTCAATTCAATAAAGGCATTTATTGTGGCTACAGGAGTTATTTGTAATATATATATATATATATATATATATATATATATATATATATATATATATATATATATATATATATATAGTGGAGGAAATAATTATTTGACCCCTCACTGATTTTGTAAGTTTGTCCAATGACAAAGAAATGAAAAGTCTCAGAACAGTATCATTTCAATGGTAGGTTTATTTCAACAGTGGCAGATTGCACATCAAAAGGAAAATCGAAAAATAACTTTAAATAAAAGATAGAAATTGATTTGCATTTCATTGAGGGAAATAAGTTTTGAACCCCTACCAACCATTAAGAGTTCTGGCTCCCACAGAGTGGTTAGACACTTCTACTCAATTAGTCACCCTCATTAAGGACACCTGTCTTAACTAGTCACCTGTATAAAAGACACCTGTCCACAGAATCAATCAATCAAGCAGACTCCACACTCTACAACATGGGAAAGACCAAAGAGCTGTCCAAGGATGTCAGAGACAAAATTGTAGACCTGCACAAGGCTGGAATGGGCTACAAAACCATTAGCAAGAAGCTGGGAGAGAAGGTGACAACTGTTGGTGCGATTGTTCAAAATGGAAGGAGCACAAAATGACCATCAATCGACCTCGCTCTGGGGCTCCATGCAAGATCTCACCTCGTGGGGTGTCAATGGTTCTGAGAAAGGTGAAAAAGAATCCTAGAACTACACGGGAGGAGTTAGTTAATGACCTCAAATTAGCAGGGACCACAGTCACCAAGAAAACCATTGGAAACACATTACACCGCAATGGATTAAAATCCTGCAGGGCTCGCAAGGTCCCCCTGCTCAAGAAGGCACATGTGCAGGCCCGTCTGAAGTTTGCCAATGAACACCTGAATGATTCAGAGAGTGACTGGGAGAAGGTGCTGTGGTCTGATGAGACCAAAATAGAGCTCTTTGGCATTAACTCAACTCGCTGTGTTTGGAGGAAGAAAAATGCTGCCTATGAACCCCAAAACACCGTCCCCACCGGCAAGCATGGGGGTGGAAACATTTTGCTTTGGGGGTGTTTTTCTGCTAAGGGCACAGGACAACTTAATCGCATTAACGGGAAAATGGACGGAGCCATGTATCGTGAAATCCTGAGCGACAATCTCCTTCCCTCTGCCAGGAAACTGAAAATGGGTCGTGGATGGGTGTTCCAGCACGACAATGACCCAAAACATACAGCAAAGGCAACAAAGGAGTGGCTCAAGAAGAAGCACATTAAGGTCATGGAGTGGCCTAGTCAGTCTCTGGACCTTAATCCAATAGAAAACCTATGGAGGGAGCTCAAGCTCAGAGTAGCACAGAGACAGTCTCGAAACCTTAGGGATTTAGAGATGATCTGCAAAGAGGAGTGGACCAACATTCCTCCTAAAATGTGTGCAAACTTGGTCATCAATTACAAGAAACGTTTGACCTCTGTGCTTGCAAACAAGGGTTTTCCACTAAGTATTAAGTCTTTTTGTTAGAGGGTTCAAAACTTATTTCCCTCAATGAAATGCAAATCAATTTCTATCTTTTATTTAAAGTTATTTTTCGATTTTCCTTTTGATGTGCAATCTGCCACTGTTGAAATAAACCTACCATTGAAATGATACTGTTCTGAGACTTTTCATTTCTTTGTCATTGGACAAACTTACAAAATCAGTGAGGGGTCAAATAATTATTTCCTACACTTATATATATATATATATACAGTGGAACCTCGGTTCACGAACGTCCCGGTTCACGACCAAAAAGCTCACCAAACTTTTGCCTCGGTTCACAACCACACACTCGGTATACGAACAAGCCAGTTTCCCTTGCCTGCCTGAGCTGAGCTGAGAGAGAGAGAGAGAGAGCAAGAGCGAGCGAGCACGTGCCTGCTGGGGAGGGAGAGGAGGAGATTGCTGCACGTGTTTGCCTGCCTATCTGCAGGCTGTACGTGCTAGCGCACCATCCCCCCCACCACCGGCAGCCTGAGAGAGAAAGAAAGAGAGAGAGAAAGCAAGCGAGCCGCTGCTGCAAGAGCTCTGTTCATTGTTCTCCTTCCATTGGCTTCTAAGCAAGTGAAGAGTGGTGACAAGAAAATTTTGAAGAAAATTGAAATCGAAGTAAAGAAAGAAATTACAAGAGGTGGAAAAACTGTTTACCAGTTTACTCATTTACCAATTTGAGAACCCTCGTGCTTTCAAGCAGCATAATATAAACAAAGCCAGACTGCCAGCAAACATGAAGGGTTGGGTTACAAGAACTTTATTTTTGGAATGGCTGCATGAGGCTTTCACTCCCACCAGCTAAACAGCTAAAAGCACCAAAAACCCAAGAAATCACAAGAGAGAAAACACCTGAAGGAAAACACTTCATGCCAGAACTTGACTCATGCATTTTTGTATTACAGATTTTTTAAAAGTTAATTTTTCAGTTCATAACACGATTTGTTGCAAATGTCCGCTTTTTTCCTTGTGCTTAAAACTCATGAAAGTGTTTGCAGATGGAGTTTTTCATAGCGCAATTAGGTGCAATGTTACCTTTCTCTTTTTTCAAATGTTCCTTTTTTTCCGCTGTGCTTAAAACTCATTTTAGAAAAAGTGTTTACAGCGATCAGGCTTTAAGTTTAATAGCGTGATCTCCTGCAATCTTACTTTTTTGGTTGCTTGTGCGTTGGTTTTGAAATGCACTTCGGATTTGGTCGATGTTCCTTTTTTTCTGCTGTGCTTAAAACTCATTTTAAAAAAAAATGCTGTGCGAGCACCTGCTACAGAGAGATTAGAGAGCACGAGCGAGCAAGCGCAGAGAGAGAGCGCGCAGCTGACAGGGAAGGGATGGGGGGATAGGGGGGTGTGTGTGTGTGCACGCGCTCGTGCTACAGAGAGAGAGAGAGTGCGTGAGCCAGGCTGCTCCTGTAGCTGAGGGAGGGAGGGAGGAGCTTTGTTAGTGTGTGTGCTACAGAGAGAGAGCGCGAGCAAGCCAGCTCGTGTAGCTGAGCAGGGAGCCTGGGTGCTTTGTTTCAGTGTTATTCAATGTTTTTACATTAGTTTACTATTACACTGTGAATTCTATGGTGTAATTAACTATATTTGTGCTTAATCTTTTCATATTTTTACATATTTACATACAGTTTGTACGGTCTGGAACGGATTAATTGTATTTACATACAATCCTATGGGGGAAACTGCTTCGGTTCACGACCAACTCGGTTTACGACCAAAGTTCTGGAACAATTATGGTCGTGAACCGAGGTTCCACTGTATATATATATATACATATATATATACATATATATATATATATATATATATATATATATATATACATATATATATATATATATATATATATAGATATATATATATATACACACCCCCCGATCTACATACTGTTAAATAAACAAACCATACGCCGTGGCGCAACATGAGAGGCTCTGCCTCTAGCGCTGACATCCGAGGTTTGATTCCCGAGAGGGGGTGCAGTGAGTGTGTTGAGCCCCTGATGAGCCCAGAATTAGGGTCGAAACACGTGCCACGTACTGTTTTCATTATTTGATAGTAAAACTATTTCAATATATTCAATATATATATCAGCGCTTCCCGATTCATTTTACCCTCGCACCCTCTTGGTTTGAGAAGAAGTATGAAAAAATATGAGGTTAACGCAGAAAAACAGATCACCAATTGAAGCTTTATGAATAATGGATAGCTTATTCGCCATCAATAATTGTTTTGGTAAAGCCATATTCAGTGTAATCCTCCTTCCATTTTATAATTTTTACTCGACTAGCCATGATTAAATTAACGGTAAAAAAGTAAGAGCGAAGCGAGGGTGACTTACTCAGGCAGGCGACAGCTCAATAGCTCGAATTTGGATATAAGTAGGTTCTATTTAGTCGCCAGAAATATCTTTGGTAGGAATGGAAGTTGAATTTAGTCTTTAAATTTCTATGGTGAAGAAAAATTTATGCAATGATGACTAAATTTACCTTACATTCCTACTAAACATATTTCTGTCGACTAAATAAAAATTACTTATATTTAAAATTTAAATAGAACTTGAACAGATATGATAGTTCATAATATCCACGTAGCACTAAGTGCACGTAAGAGCAGTCATCCGTTTTAACAAGCAGCGTATTGCACCGATACGAAATAGCCTGCCCATTTAATTATTTAGGAATGAATAGATAAATTAAGATTTTGTACAAATAATGTTTTTAATTGTTCTTCCTCGATGGATTCTGGCACCCCCAGCAACAGCTGCTCGCACCCCAAAGGAGATATATACCTGTATACTGCTCAAAAGAATTAAAGGAACACTTTTTAATCAGAGTATAGCATAAAGTCAATGAAACTTATGGGATATTAATCTGGTCAGTTAAGTAGCAGAGGGGGTTGTTAATCAGTTTCAGCTGCTGTGGTGTTAATGAAATTAACAACAGATGCACTAGAGGGGCAACAATGAGATGACCCCCAAAACAGGAATGGTTTAACAGGTGGAGGCCACTGACATTTTTCCCTCCTCATCTTTTCTGACTGTTTCTTCACTAGTTTTGCATTTGGCTACAGTCAGTGTCACTACTGGTAGCATGAGGCGATACCTGGACCCTACAGAGGTTGCACAGGTAGTCCAACTTCTCCAGGATGGCACATCAATACGTGTCATTGCCAGAAGGTTTGCTGTGTCTCCCTGCACAGTCTCAAGGGCATGGAGGAGATTCTAGGAGACAAGCAGTTACTCTAGGAGAGCTGGAGAGGGCCATAGAAGGTCCATAACCCATCAGCAGGACCAGTATCTGCTCCTTTGGGCAAGGAGGAACAGGATGAGCACTGCCAGAGCCCTACAAAATGACCTCCAGCAGGCCACTGGTGTGAATGTCTCTGACCAAACAACCAGAAAGACTTCATGAGGGTGACCCAAGGTCCCCATGTCCTCTAATGGGCCCTGAGCTCACTGCCCAGCAGCATGCAGCTCGATTGGCATTCGCCATAGAATACCAGAATTGGCAGATGCACCACTGGTGCCCTGTGCTTTTTACAGATGAGAGCAGGTTCACCCTGAGCACGTGACAGAAGTGAAAGGGTCTGGAGAAGCCATAGAGAACATTATGCTGCCTGTAACATCATTCAGCATGAGCAGTTTGGTGGTGGGTTAATGATTGTCTGGGGAGGCATATCCATGGAGGGTCACACAGACCGCTACAGGCTTGACAAAGGCACCTTGGCTGCCATTAGGTATCAGGATGAAATCCTTGGACCCATTGTCAGACCCTATGCTGGTACAGTGGCTCCTGGTGCACGACAATTCCTGGCCTCATGTGGTGAGAGTATGCAGGCAGTTCCTGGAGGATGAAGGAATTGATACCATTGACTGGCCACCACACTTTCCTGACCTAAATCCAATAGAACACCTCTGGGACATTATGTTTTGGTCCATCCAATGCCACCAGGTTGCACCTCAGACTGTCCAGGAGCTCAGTGATGCCCTGGTCCAGATCTGGGAGGAGATCCCCCACAACACCATCTGTCATCTCATTAGAAGCATGCACCAATGTTGTCAGGCATGTATACAAGAACACAGGGGCCATACAAAGTACTGCGTACAATTTTGAGTTGCTGCAATTAAATTTTGGCAAAATGGACTAGCCTGCCACATAATTTTTCACTCTGATTTTTGGGCGTCTTTGAATTCAGGGCTCTGTAGGTTGATCATTTTCATTTCCATCAAACGATGTGGCATCCTTTCATTCCTAACACATTACCCAGTCTATATCAGTATAGATATCCAGGAGGATTTCTTTTTCCCATTGAGATCTGATGTGTTTTCAAAGTGTTCCTTTAATTTTTTTGAGCAGTTTATATAGATATAGATATAGATATACATATAGATATAAATAGATAGATAGATAGAGATATAGATATATATATGTGTGTGTGTATATATGTAGATATGTATGTATATATGTATGTGTGTGTATATATATGTATATATATATATATATATATATATATGACAGAAACACTCATAACAGTGACAAAACAATTACATTGATTACATTGACAATCATGTTACGTTATTTTCAAAATGTTTCCTTTTCTTTTTCATTACTTCTTTAACACACTACTTCTCCACTGCAAAGCGCGGGTATTTTGCTATATATGTATATATATATATGTATATGTTGTGGAAACCGTACCCCCAAACACAGACAGACTGACACCAGGATGTCCAAAACACACTCCTTTATTTTATCTTTGAGCACCACAATGCCTTCTCTCACCAACTCTCTTGCTTTCTTCCTCTTTCTCTTCCTCTTCTTCTTCTTTCTCTCTTTCTTTCTCTCTCTCTTTGACCTCCTCCTCCTCACAAGCTTCATCTCCTTCCTCCCAACTCTGGCTCGTCTACTAGAAGAAGGTGGCCCCTTTTATCATGACCCGGATGAGCCCCAGGTGCTCCCCTTGACGTCATTTCCTGGTGTGGCGGAAGTCTCAGGAAAGCACCTGGAAGCACTCCGGGTTTTCTTGGAATTATTTCCGGCAGCACTTCCTGGTGTGGCGGAAGTGCTGCCATTCAGGATTCCCTCACCGTCCGGGCGCCCCGTGGCAGTGGCCACATCCTCTCACGAGTGTCCTAGGTCACTCCTTGTGGCCCCCAAATAGGCCCGGGCGGCTGCCCTCTCGTGGCCGAGGAATAATAGTGTCCATGTCGGGGACTATCCAGGCGTCCCGGCCGGACTGTGGCCCTTGGCATCCTCGACAATGTATATATATGCATATATATGTATATGTATATATATATGTATATGTATACAGTGCCCTCCACAATTATTGGCACCCTTGGTTAAAATGTGTTCTTAAGCTTCCAATAAATTCTTTTTATTTCCCCAAAAAATATAGGCTCACAACACAAAAAAGAGAAAAATCCAACCTTTAATTGAAGTCCATTTATTCATTGGGAAAAAAAATCCCACATTAAGAAATACATATTTTACATGAAATCATGCCACAATTATTAGCACCCCTAAAAATTCCTATAAAATAAATGTAATTGAAGTATTTTTGTAATTTCTAGTTTATTTTTTAAAGTTGATCAGAGTAAATTGGAACTTTTAAATAGTAATTAATGACTTCCTGTGTCCCTGGGGTATACATATGACATGACACAGAGTCCTATTGCTCTTAGCCACTCTTCAACATGGGAAAGACAAGAGAACATGCTGTTCAAGTAAGGTAGATGTGCGTCGACCTTCATAAGTCTTGTAATGGCTACAAGAAAATATCTCCTCGCCTAAACCCACCTGTATCTACAGTAGGAGGAATAATAAAGAAGTGTAAAATGACAGGTAGAGTGACAGACAAGGCTGGATGAGGACCCAAGTTTATCATGCCACCATGCACAGTGAGGAGGATGGTAAGAGAAGTAAAACATTCCCCAGAGCTCACTGTTTGAGAACTGCACCAAAGAATTGTATCTTGGGGGTCATAAAGTCTCCATGACAACCATAAGGCGCTATTTCCATGCCAACAAGCTGTTTGGGAGACATGCAAAGAAAAAGCATTTTCTCACCTACAATCACAAATGTAAACGTCTGGAGTCTGCTAAGCGGTATTGGGGCTTCAGCTGGGACCGTGTGCTTTGGTCAGATGAGACTAAAATTGAGCTTTTTGGCAACAAATATTCTAAGTGGGTCTGGTGTGAATCCAAGAATGAGTATGAGAAAAAGCACCTCATGCCCACTGTAAAGTATGGTGGAGGATATGTGGTGCTGTATGGCTGTTTCTGTTCCAAATGCCCTGGGAACCTTGTTAGGGTGCATGGCATCATGATCTCCTTGAAATACCAGGACATTTTGAATCAAAATTTGGATGCCTCAGCCAGAAAGCTGAAGATGGGTCGTCACTAGGTCTTCCAGCACGATAATGACCCTAAACACATGGCAAAATCTACACAAAAATGGCTCAGCAGACACAAAATCAAGCTCCTTCCATGACCAGTCAGTCCCCAGACCTCAAACCCATTGAAAACCTGCGGGGTGAGATGAAGAGGAGAGGACACATGTAAGTTCTTATACTGTATTTGGGATTTCCCAAATCTGCTCTTTCTTGCCGTTTGATTCTGTGAAGTTTCTGGAAAGGTGAACATGTGACAAACTGTTATTTAGAGCTGTTATTGTTGCATGACTAGGGTTGGCTAAGTAGCATAGACAATATTGTTTAGCTATTTTAACTGAATCAGGCAAAGCTTTTACAGTTTGTCTTACTATGTAAGTAGTATCTCTTGGTGTGAACCATAAGCCAAGACACAATACATTTAAGCAAAATCAATAATAAAAGCAACTATTGCTGAAAGAAAACAAGGTCTTCTACTTACATTTATTAACCATTCTTGGAAATATATATGCAAATGCAGTTAACAATGAACACCATTGCAGGCTTGAGAAGTTTCTCAGGTTCAATCACTGGGCACTTCACTTGTTCAAAAGAAGCAAAAGAAAACAAAATACAAAACAAGCAACTGGCAGGTGGAATATGTACTCATGGCCCAATTTTGTGTGCTTCGAAAAACTTCAACGAAGTCCATGTCTCCCGAAAAAGGTGCATGTTGCTTTCTCATGATAGCTGCTAACTATGTAATGGGCTATAGTCGCCTGGACTTTAATTACTTAATTACATCTGTGAGGAATTAAATGATAATATTAAATGTAAATAAATCCTGCCTGCTCTTTATTTTTTAATCCTTCAAAATATTTGTGTATTCGCATTTTTAAAGGTTTATATTTAATACAAAGTATTATAGAGACAATTCTGAACTAGACTGAGTAATCCCCTTATATCTAGTCATCTTATATCTGAAAACAGTTTAGTAATACACTAACCTTAATAAAAGGATAAGTGTCTGTCTCTGTGTCTGTAAAGTTTCTATGTCTCTTTCATTACAAAAGATGGTGTATCACAAACATTTTTAGTAATAAATTGCATTGCATTTGTCATTCCAATAGAGCTTATTTCACTAAAAATTGTACAAGTAAAAAAGTGCTTGACTTTTACCTGAATTATTTTAATGTATGGTACAGTCTAAAAATACTGGTCAAACAAAAATGAAAATAAATTACTATCTGAAAGAATGTACTCCAATGCTTAAGAGATGTTTAGTTTTTCTTCACCCTCCGACAGAGGTCCATAGAGGGCTAGATCCCATGTAAAGAATCGTAATTACCATCGTTCATTATCACTGACCTTATAATACTCTAAAATGATATCCCATATGCTTGTGTTTGAAATGTATCATTTTTATTGTCCTTGGAGAGGCTGTTAGAGGGCTAGGACTAGGACCACCGGTAAAGAATCAAATATAAAAAATAATATCATACTCGTAATCAGAAACCTCAAAATAGCAAAAAAACAACACACCACATGCCTATACAACCCTATAAATTGGACTGGACTGCCAATACTGATGCTCTGTGTAAGAAAGGTCAGAGCCGACTATACATCCTTGGAAGACTGGTGTCCTTCAACATCTGCAATAAGATGCTGCAGATGTTCTATCAGACGGTTGTGGCAAGTGGCCTCTTCTACATGGTGGTGTGCTGGGGAGGCAGCATAAAGAAGAAGGACGCCTCACGCCTGGACAAACTGGTGAGGAAGGCAGGCTCTATTGTAAGCATGGAGCTGGACAGTTTGACATCCGTGACAGAGCGACGGGCACTCAGCAGGCTCCTATAAATTATGAAGAATCCACTGCATCCACTAAACAGTATCACCTCCAGACAGAGGAGCAGCTTCAGCGACAGACTGCTGTCTGTCCTGCTCCACAGATAGACTGAGGAGATCGCTCCTCCCCCACACTATGCGACTCTTCAATTCCACCCGGGTGGGTAAACAATAACATTATTCAAAGTTATTGTCTGTTTTTACCTGCATTTTTATTACTCATTAATTTAATATTGTTTTTATATCAGTATGCTGCTGCTGGAGTATGTAAATTTCCCCTTGGGATGAATAAAGTATCTATCTATCTATCTATCTATCTATCTATCTATCTATCTATCTATCTATCTATCTATCTATCTATCTATCTATCTATACAATCACCATTTTTTAAAGTTTTGTGAAAAGGAGTAACTATGACCTCTTAATGTACATCTGATTAGGAGGTGAACCCATGTTGTCACTTAATGTGCATAAGTGTTCTCCTTATCATTTTTGCTGAAGACACCTATTCATTTACTCTTTATCATAAGGTAGTCATTTTCTGCACAAAATATGTTCCAAAGGGAGCATGTTTTGGGTGAAAAATATGGGATAATCACAAAAACTTCAACATGCTGCATAATAAGACATCAGGATGAATCGAGCAGTATATTATATGTGGGGGATTTCTAGTACTTGGTGAGCCAGGAGGTGCCAGATAAAAAAATTTAAATGATTCAAAGCATTCATAATTGATATGAGCACAATAAGGATTACTAAGAGAAATGGGGAGAAAAGGAATAAAAGCTAGCTTCTCCTACTGACAGTGAACAGTACCTTGAAGTTCAAGAATGGTTCTATAGGATGTTCCACATCTTCCTTTTCTTTATATACAAAATTGCATTATAAAGTCAGGATGTTTTGATTCCATATATTTTTCAATATATGCATTGAATTAAGCAAAACATGATTATATTTAGTGTGTTTGGATGATGTATTGAATTATATGGGTGTGTATGAATGTGCCCTGTTATTTCTAGCCTAATGTCCAGAGTTTGGCTCACGGGGAAATGGCTTGTGTGAAGTTTGCACATTTTCTCCAAGGCTGGGCACAAATCAAACCCAGTTGACTTGATCTGCTAGGCAGTTGTATTAACCACTGTGCTATTATGTTGCAGTTACAAAGTAATTAAAACAGTATACAGAATGTATGTCTTCCACTACATACATTTGTCATCATTTATTTTTACAAGGAGATGATTACATTGGTTTTTGAAAAGGTAATTAAGACCATAGTATGTAATCATGAATCATCTAATTATAAACAGTAAACAATATAAGGTCATTCATAAAGCATTTACCATGACCCTATATTAAGCCACTGCTTTTAAATAATACATACATTTTTGGAAAGTTGTAATTATAGTTACCAGCTTATTATCTGAACCTAGAAAATCATGAAACATTCTCTATAGGGAAAGGCCACTTGCCAAGCAAAGATATTTCAAAGTAAAACTCGAAATTTTATTTCAAACAGAAGTCAAAGGTTAAATGCTATACTGAATTGTGTTTCAAAGATAAATAAATAGCGGGCACATTTTCATAATATTTCAAAGAATGATATTTCCTTGAAACAGAGATAATAACAAAACTGTAAACATTTCCATCCAAGTTTTATTATCCAGTATAAAGTAACTGAATAAGTGTATTATGTTGTGTTTACAACCACAACATAGTTTTGTTATGACTATTCACAGTGCATTATGGGGGTATTTTCTTTTAATCATTTTCCTCATTTTAGCTCTGTACATATTATTGCCCTGAAATAGATCTTCACTGTTCATAACCTAACACAGAGAATTTTCCACTTCATTTTTGAGAATGTTCCTAACTTGATTATTTGAAAGGTATATCCATTACCTTTGGATTGGTAACTACTCTAATGTATGGTAGAGTGCTTTACAGAATATATGTCTCACTGACTAAACTGGACTTTCTTCTCAGTAGGCTCTTTCTTCTCAGCTGGACTGATGCTTTTTTCAGGACTGGTATCAACATTGTGCTCAAAGTACTACAAGGATTACTATGGGTCAATATGATCCTCTAATGAAATATGCATGCCTAGATGTAGTTGCATTATCTTCCGTACACACAAGGAGAATTGAAATTCCTACTGGTTCTTGTCCTCTAATACATATTGTAATGGTCTGGGAAAGAAATTGCCACTGAGGCAGTGTGTTCTAAAAATTCTAATTCTAATTGTAAAAAACAAGTAGTGCTCCTCGGAGTGCTGTGGAGTGGGGCAGGCAGAGTAGACACATCTGCCAATCTTAAATAAAGCAGCCTCTGGGATGCTAGTGGGTGGGGCTTCGTAAGGAAGTCTGATAAAAAAAACAGTTGAGTCGATCTCGTAGGACCCCTGGAGCTTTCAGCACGAGGCCACAAGTACATACTGGTCACAGTAGATTATGCAACTCAGGGAGGTTGCCAAATTACTCAGTATAAAGCATATCAAAACGTCCGTTTATCACCTGCAGACGGATGGACTGGTGGAAAGATTCAAAGAGACACTTAAGCAGATTCTCCGCAAGGTAGTCAGTGCAGACAGTAGGAAATGGAAACAACTTCTGCCCTTAGACCTTTTCGCTTACCAGGAGGTGCCACAAGCCTCCACGGGGTTTTCCCCGTTTGAGCTTCTATATGGACGCCAATCCCGGGGTATTTTGGATGTACTAAAAGAAGTTTGGGAAGGGGAGGCACTTCCCTCAACAAACCTCTTAGAGTATATTGCTCAATTACGCGATAGATTAGACAAAATTCGGACTTTACTTAAAAAACACATGTACTGGTCTCAAGCAGCGCAGGCCCGGAACTATCACCAAAACTCCTCCCTGCGCAAATTTCAGCCGGGAGATCATGTACTGGTGCTCGTGCCCACCTCCCAGTCAAAATTGCTGGCCCATTGGCAGGGCCCATATGAGGTTAAGGAGAGAAAGGGGCTTCATCGACTATTTAGTAAGCCAACTGAACCGTCAACCGAGCAAGAGGGTTATCATGTTAACTTATTGAAGCCGTTGAAAACTAGGGAAGAACTGCTTCTTTCCGGCCCACCCTCTCCATTTTCTCCAAAAAAGTCATGCTTAACCTCGGCCACAATTTTACTTCCCACCAGCGATGGGAGCTCGAAGTCCTTGACAGACTTGACAAAGAAGAGGGCCTCTTTGCATGTGGTGTGGAACGAATTAATGGAACGAGCATTCAGTGACTTAAAAATGGCCCTCACAACGGCACCTGTTTTGAGAACACCTAATTTTTCACTTCCTTTTCTCATCCAGAACGATGCTTCGGACACAGGTCTAGGTGCCATGCTTAGTCTAAGTATCAATGATGTCGAACACCCCATGATTTACCTGAGCCAGAAACTGTTGGACCGGGAGACGAGGTATGAAGTGGTGGAGCGGGAAGCCTTGGCTATCAAGTGGGCGGTAACTCACCTGTGGTACTAGTTGCTGGGCCGGGAGTTCACTCTGGTGATGGACCATGCCGCCCTCCAATGGATGGCCCTTCACAGGGACTCAAATCCCCGGGTTACCAGGTGGTTTTTGGACCTGTAGCAGTATGAGTTCGCTGTCACTTATCGTCAAGATAACCTCCAGGCCAACAATGATGCACTCTCGCAGATTCACGACCTTTCAGTTCGGGTCGCCCAACCCAATGGGTCTGGGCTGAAGGGGGGGTCATGTCACGCACGAGCGCATGGGGAGCAGTTTAAGGACCCGAGATGCATTGCAACAAGTCATGCCAGGGGACAATGGCAGCATACTAACCTTTCTCTTCTTATTTTCTCAGCAAGAACGAGAAGCTGAAACTATAATACCGCCCGGACGATCCAAAAAGCTACAACACTTCCGGGTTCCTTTCTTCCCTCTGGTCCCCGTGTGATGACGTCAACCACCCATCCAGCACCACGATTTTCCCAGCATCCCACTGTTTAATTTCCGGTCCATCCACATAAATTGTCCGTCCTCCCATCCTTCTATGTCTTTTTTGAGTTTGTAAAAAACTAATTGACCTGAACTTTTTGTTGCAGTATACGGGGCTAAAAACCCCAAACCTTCATGCTGTGTTTGTCTTTCTTAACACTGTATATAAAATGTGTAAAACAAACCTATTATAAAATGAAACTTATTAGTCCCTCAGTATTGAGCTGAATGTTATCAGGTAATGGCTTGGAACAGAGAAGAGCCTCACATGACAGTTACAGCCTTCTTCGCTAGAGATCATCAGACCAGTCAGTCCAAGGACAACCAGTTGTCTCAACCGATGAAAACTAAACAGTCTCTATGTTTTTCTCAGTTTTAGCTTTATTATGTAAACTAGAAAAATACCCGCGCTTCGCAGCAGCGAAGTACTGCCTTAAAATTTGTATTAAGAAGAAAATTAAACCTTTTTAAACTGAGGGAAAACATACCAATAATTATTTGTTAAGGATCTCTTTGTATACCACATTGTCAGTACGGCCCTCCAGTTGTAATATGACCAAGCTGTGCGCTGAGCTTACTCTTGAGCATGCAACATACAGTTGGCCATGTGAATAGTAATCTTGTTTCAAATCTCACAGCTTTGATTGCTGCTGTCATAATCGGTTTGAGTTTCATGGTTTGTTTCAATTACGTTAGTATTTGCAGGACTTGTTGTGTTGAAGTGACATTCGCCATCTGTCAAGCATTGTAAGCATACAACCGGTTTCATCGATAACTTCACATCCAGCTATTGAGAGTTTAAACATTCATAAACATCAAAGTGTCCACTACTCAAATCGACACCTGTGAATCTAAGATGTTTAAGAGGCATTGGAAGTTGTCCAAAGCTGTAAAATATTTGGCCATTTTGGTACACTTGAAAGCGACAACCAAACAATTCAGCGGCAACCATCAACTCACATGCAGAACCATAGGTGAAGGGCTTAAGCATTTTACTCTTATAGTGCTCCTGTGTAGTATAATTATCTCCTGTACCATCATCAGTCCACAACTTGAACTTGTCCCAGTCATTCAATACATAAGACACAATGTTCCTCCGGATATCAAGAGTGAGCCTGATATGGCCGTGCAATATGTAACAAAGAGAATGGAAAAGGCAAGTGGCATCTCCGGGCATGGAAACCACTCGGTAAGTGACAGTTCTTTGATCGATGGTGATCACCTCGATAGACATGTTAATGGGATTACAGTTGGAACGATAAAGGAAATGGGTACCTGAACAATGTAAAGTAAGTCTAAAATACCTACACAATAACTATAATCGTAATAAACGAACAATAAAACAGCGGAGAAGCCTTGGATTAAATAAAAAGGCTGCAGTTATCAGCAGGGAGACGTGAATCCCGTGGCAAAGCAAGGAAGGGAATGTAGAGACCGGAGCGACGGACTGCCTTATATAGGCAGGCAGCCAACAACGTGGGAGGCGTGAGGATGGGGGACCCACCGCCTCACACGGTGACCGAGCTGCAGGCTATGGACGTATATATGTACGTAAGTAGGATTTAGTTAGCGTTGGGAACCTGCGTACCAAATTTCTTGAAGATGGGCCCATAAATAACAAAGACCGTTGAGTAGTTCAATATGGCGGCTGACAGTGGCATCATACCACCGAAATAAGTATGTACATTTTGTGAAGATGGGGCTATAAATAAGAAAAGTCAACATGGCGGACTTTGTTGACCGTTATCGACCGTTATGACCGTTACATGTAGAATTGAAATGAAACCTGCTTAACTTTTGTAAGTAAACTGTAAGGAATAAGCCTGCCAAATTTCAGCCTTCTACCTACACAAGAAGTTGGAGAATTAGTGATGAGTGAGTGAGTGAGTGAGTGAGTGAGTGAGTGAGTGAGTGAGTGAGTGAGTCAGTGAGGGCTTTACCTTTTATTATTATAGATAACCTTTGCTTACTTGTCCTTTTGCAGATGCAAGACAATATTGCCCCTTACTACCTCCAATATACAATTGAGTAGTACAAACAATTGTTTGAACAAAAATACATATTCCTCATACAGCGTCTAAAATGTACTATTACCTCTTGAATGAAATAACTAGTGCTTGACCATGTTAAAAATTCTAATGGGCTAAATACAAAGAAAAACTCTGCACATTCTCCCCTTGTCTGCAGGTATTTTGATCTCTTCCTGTATCCCTAAGATATGTTGTGTTAGGAAAATCAGTATCTGTAGACTGGCCTTGTATGAATGAGAGTGGGTTAGTGAAAGTGCCCTGTATTAAACTAGAGATCCATTCATGAGCTATTTTTGATGTCGAGGTAGGCTCCTGGTCATGATAGGTTAATAAATGCTGATTTTTAATATGTTGAAGTGAAAAGTCCCTACATTCTCTATAGCCACGGAGCCCAACTGGGAAGAGCTTAGGTGTTCCAAGGTATTGGCCCCAATGCAACCCAGGGGGGCTGCCAGCAAATGTTCTGGGGGAAGTAGTGTGCATCTCATGGCTGCTCCCCAGGATCCAGTATCAAAGGGGCATTTCGGCCTGGCATGGGTCCGCCACAATATAGATATATACTTTTTTAAAGAAAAAAGCCCCCAGTTGACAAAATCTCTGACTTTCAAAACTCTTAGTTTAACGTGTAAAACATCTGTAGCCACAGACTGCACTATCCTCATTGGGGGTACACAGAGATTGATACATGACTCTCTACTACAGCAGACAGCACTGCAAGTTTGAGTTTGGTATTCTCTAATACGAGGATTAAAAATCATTCAAAGTTTATTTCAACTTTATATGAATGGCATATCTGTGTTTGGCATTATAGCCCAAAAGCAGAAATGCCTTATTATATTATGACTTTGAATAAATTTCTACTAACTACAAACAGCAAAAGTAATTAGTTAGTTTTACTTACTCGAACCTGCTGTCCACAATTGTTCTTTTTTTCTCTATCATACTTTCAACAAAGTTGGCTATATCAGATAATCTGATGTTTTTGAGAAGGGGTCCACTGCAGACTGTCACAATACCATAGTGGGGTTTTTTCTCAGTATTTTTCTTATAGAGCATGCACACAATACACCACAGAAAGTGCATAAGGCCACCTGTTATTTGGTATTGCAAACTTAGTAACCACAAGCAGGTGTCCAATGGTGTCGGCTGTTTAAAAAAGTAAGGTTTTTACTTGACAAATGTTTAATGTACCGTCGGAAATTTGGGTCAGATTTATTGTCATTGGCCAACATGCCTCTAATCTCCATGAATGTGAATCTTGCTGCAGAAGTTAATGTAAAATATAACAACACAGAGGACAATAGGCTTAAAGTAGTCTCGGCCTGGGAGTTCAGAGGTTCCACAGTCCATGCCCTACTCCTATTATTCTTGGTACCCTATTCTGCCTGTGTGCATTTCTACATTCAGTAGTGTTCTACAAATTGCATTTTTTAGATTTTTTACCTGTGACTTTTATGAAGTATGAGGCTAAAATATGTTCCCAGTTCAAATGTGAGTGGGCCGGCAGGTACAGTAGGTAGGAATCTATGTATTTGATAGAGAAAGCGTCATACTGTATGTGGAATAATGAAACCAAGACATTCTTTTACAAAAAACTTTTTTTCTGTGGATGCATCAACAGCTGCCAAGACAATGCCTCAAATATGTGATACGGCTCTAGCAAAGATGGAAAGAGTCTTCAGCATTTTCATCGAAGATCTACAACAACTTTTATTTATATAGCACATTTTCATACAAATGATGTAGCTCAAAGTGGTTCATAAGATGAACAAAGAAAAAAATATAAAAATTACGCAATACTAATTAACAAAAAATAAAGTAGGTTCCGATGGCCAGGGAAGAACAGAAAAAAAAAAAACCTAAAATCTGCAGGGGTTCCAAGGCCATGAGACCACCCACACCCCACTAGGCATTCTACCCAAAATAAATAAATGAACAAACTACCATGCAACTGAATCAGTCACAAAACAGCATGAATCTCCCATCCCTGTTTTTCAAACCTGCTTAATCTTGAACATTGTCACTGTGTGATTGGGCCCATACCAAAGGCGTTTGGGCCTTACACATAAAACAACTTTGGATAATTTAGAATAAACAATTCACCTAGTGAAAACTAGAGTGCTCAAGAAAACCCATTCAGATACAAGAATGTGCAGACTCCACAAAGTGACAGCCCAGGATTCAAACCATTATACCTATTGTGGTATAGGATTTTTTTTAACTCTGAAAAAACAAAACACCTTCTTCCCACTTATATTAAACTAGCCATCCCCCATGGCTCTGCTGGCTTAGTAGTAAAACAGGACAGAGAGGAGGGCCCTGCCTGGCTCCCAGTTCCTGATGTCACGTTTCCCCCTCCACTTGGCCTGCAGCCTCTGTCTCGGATTAGTGCGAATATATCACTCCTACAAGCAAACTATGATTTGCGATGAGAGAAGTCACAAAATCAACTGGAATGTTCAAGCAAATTCTAGAGAAAAACCCAATCTAAATCCGTTAAGTAGTTCTCTTGCTCGCTAGCTAAGCAGAGGTAAGGTACATGCCCCAAGGCTGGCGTGTGAATGAGGATGGAGCGGTCCCCCTCCCCTTGGCCTGCTGCATGTCTCTCAGATTCAGGCAAATAAATCGGTACGGCAAATGAACTATGATAGCACAATGAGAGAAGCTGCAAAATCAACCGGTATGTTCAAGCAAATTATAGAAAAAAACCCAATCTAAATCTGCTATGTAGTTCTCTCATGTAAAGCGGACAGACATACAGACATACAGTATGTTGGATTTTATGTAAATAGAGATGAATGCATGCATATGTATACTCCACCACCATTTATTGAAATCCTGTATTCTTTTTCTCCTTATATATTTGTCACAATCTTTATTAAGTACTCGCTGGTTTATTTTAGTCTGATAAATATTTTTTTTCTTTTATTGTTTAATTAATGATTTCTTTTCCTACCTAACTCACTCCAGCACTGTAGATACAAGTAAAATTTTAATTTGATTTTTAAGGAGACTTTGATTATGCATGCATATGCCTTTTATTAAGTATGTACTGTATAAGGTGTGCTTTTATTTTACTTTTTATTAAGTAAGAGTTTTATTAAGTATGTCTGTAGGGGTGAAGAGCAGTGTTAAACACTGTACCATATTGCATACTATAGTAATATGTTGGTTTGATTTTATAGAGTGGCTTTTGTGCTTTCTCCAGCCACCATAGAAAACCTCACACTGTTCCACTCCATCTAAAATAGTGTGGTGCTGAGGTGTCGCCTGTTGCATGGCTGCACTTGGGTCCTAATCTGGGATTCTGAGCTGGTTTGTCGTGTGGTGGGTGCGGCAATGCACTGCATCAGTGCTCCTAACCTCTCTCTCTCTCTCTCTCTTTTGTGCTTTCAGGTAATAGCTGATATTCATGGATTTCACCTAGAGCCCTTGAAGAACTAGGATTGACTGTAAGTGTAAAAGAATGATTAACTCTAAGTAAGTGATATTAAAAATTAATCGTTAATAGCTCTGACCAATGCAGCTAACACTATTTACAAAGAATTTACACAAGTTTAAGAATTTCATATATTTCCAACAATATTCTATTAAAATATGTATTTAATAAAACTAATGCTTATTAATACCTTCTTAGATTATTTTAGGCATGCCCTTTTTATCATTGTGTATCTTATGTATTAGGATATACTTTATGGCACCTTCTCTATTAGTGCCTTTAGTGATTGAATTATACAGCCGAAGTGTTGCAGAAAATGCTACTAGGGCTCCTTCATAGCTAAGACAATGCATCTTCACAGTGCCTCAATGTGATTGCTGTCATTTTACTAATACTTATTTATAATTTTTTAAAATAATTTATTATAATTTAAGAATTTTATGTTTGCTCAGGGAGGGAGGGGAGTTTGTTGTTTGTTTGTTGTAAACCTGTGAGTATCTGTAATGCCTATATTTCCTCTTGGGGACAGTATTAATCATAATATTTTATTGCCTGGAAGTAAAATAACATCTTTTGATTTCTTGTGATTTTTACATTGTGGCCTTTGATATTTTGTAATTTAAACTTAATTCATTACCAGTGTCCTTTAAGAAATCAGAAACATCCCTACCTCTGACTATCCTGCATTCTCTATTAGCTCACATTTCTGACTTGCTTCTGCACGATTCATCCAGTAGTACTGAAAATGATCATTCCAGTTCATAAGTTTGTCATTGATATTATATACATTTCTCTGTTCCTTTGCATTTCATCTTGATAACTGCTATCTGCTATGACTGCTAGTGGGCTTCAAACACTGAGGTTGTGAGTTCAAATGCCGCTACTGACACTGCATGACCCTGTACAAGTCAGTTCACCTGCCTGTACTCTAACTGGGAACAAACTAAATAAATGTAACCAGTTGTGTCCATCAAATATTGTACACCACCTCAAGTAATAACTAATTATATCTATTCCACAGGTAAAAAAATCTGAGCTGCAAAATGCAAGCCTTCATTATTACTAGTATACAGTATATAGCTTCTGTTCCTATATATACTGGCTAGCAATGAATCTACTGTACACATAATCAGATTTGCCTCCCAAAATGTTAATCCGTTACAATAATTATTTTTCAGCACACATAACCTAAATTAACAAAAACAGAAAATGGAGGTGTGTGCTTGTTAGAAATAGGTGATTTTATTAAAAATATTTCATACTGGAAAGACCAAACCATTTTCTTATAGTTCTTATATACAATCTTAATAGGAACTCCTTAACTAAATAATAATAACAATAATAATATCAATATACTTTAGGAATTAGCATACATAAACCATTATGCAAGGCAAACTAAAATTACTTATATTAAATATTTTCAAAGACTGAAGAATTATTATAAAGAACTTATTCAAACACATTTGGCCCTACTAGGCACTGGATCCTTCAGATTTTTAAACAACTCCAAATATTCACACTTGCTATCAATAAAATCTCTAGTCATGATACAGGAAATTTTCTCTTTGCAAGTAATTTACTTTACAAAGTGTCTCACCATCTCTTCTTCATTACACTGATTTCAATCTGTTAACACAAGTGATTGATTAGTTAAGAAATGAGCTGTTTATTGGACACAAGAGAAAAAGACAAATTGCTGCTTTAGTTTCATGGCTTTGATAACTGAATTACTTCAGCACAGTTTCTTCAAGCAAAAAATTGCTTGATGAAATAAGATGGGTACTAAAGTACTTAAGCTTACCTAGCACATGCCCATTTTAATTATTATTATAAACACACTGATATTTACACTTGTACAATGTCTATAATATTCTTCTGTACCCTGTATGTACTGAATAGCTATTTAAATCCTTTCCTATCAGATAAATTGTTATGCTATGTCTTTACTACTACTACCACCTTTTTGTGCTATATAATTTCAGATACACCCTTCATGTGCACATCCCTCTACTTTGGGCATTTCTCAGCAATATTAATACAGAACATTCACCTGATATTGCTTCTGGTTTAAACCCTGTAGCAGTCTCACTAAATGACTGAACCACTACAGTCAGGTACTGTATATATTGAGGAAATGTGAAGTCAATGACAAAGGGTTCTGAAAACTGAAGAAGCGAAAACATCCAAATAGCATGATCATGTAACATCATTTAACATGATTCTCATATTAGGAGCATTGTTCAAAAATGTCTGCCAGTTATTTAGTCTTCCATCTAGCAATTAATTGAATAGTGTCTGAAAATTCCATGTCAATAAACTTCCAAAGCATTCCAGTTCCTACCTTCGGGTGAGGTAAGTGTTTCAGGTTTTGGTTTGTTTTACTGATCATACTTGATCTTTAAATATCATTCTCTGTGATTAGTTATTATTATAAAGTTAAATTTTACTGCTTCACGTTGCACTTTAGTCTAGCAATTGCCCCGCCTCTTTGTTTGGTTGCCTGCTACAGCATAGTATCATTCTATTTAACGCGTGCCACACTTTGCTTTGTGTTGCTAATTGCTTCGTCACTGGCAATACTTGGGTTAAGGGATTTAAACTGGTATAACCCACTTCCAACCTAGATGAGCAACTACTGGGCTGCTAGGCGTCTGTTTGGGTGACTTAAGTGTTTCAGGTTTGGGTTCACTGCAAAGTTTTGCTCTGTTTAATGAGTGCCATCCCATGCAGGAGAGGTAGAAACCCAGACAACATTCATCCACTGAGACAAGCCACCACCTCAAATTCTCTCTTGTACTTTGGCTTGCAGAACTGCTAGTCCATGGTCAACAAAGCAGACTTTATTCCAGTATCACCACCCAATGGGGTCTCCAAGTGGTGGTCTGAGAGAGACATAGATTTTCCCAGAAAACACAGCAACACCAACAGCACTTTTTCTCCCACTGCTGTGGCTCCACTGGTAGGGTTCATGGACAGGTATTCTTAACTTCCAAGAGCTGGAAATACACCCCTCTGGGTAATGTATGCTAGTATGACATGTCACTCCTCTCTTCAGGTCACTACATTGGTTCCTTGTAGTAGCATGCATTAAGTTCAGATCCGTGATGCGTGCCTACAGAGTAGTCAATGGGTCAGCACCTGAGTTTATGGAGACATGGGTGAAATGCTATACGCCTGCTCACACACTCAGGTCTGCCATGGAACAGTGTCTCATGAAGTGTCAATCCAGACTCTTTTCCTGTGTAGCTCCTAGTTGTTGGATTGGGTTGCCCATCTCAGTCCAAACTGCTTACTCCCTCAATGTATTTGAGAAGCAATTGAAGTTCCATCTGTTCTGTGAATAACTGTCAAATAAAAAAAAGAAAAAAAAACTTTGCAATATTTTATGTTGTCATTTTTTAATTGCGGTACTGACTGTAATCTATGATTGTAAATTATTAGTTATTGTATCTCTACACTTGTGACAATCAACTTTTGTTACCTGTC
The DNA here is from genome assembly GCF_016835505.1 of Polypterus senegalus. Lineage (NCBI taxonomy): Eukaryota > Metazoa > Chordata > Cladistia > Polypteriformes > Polypteridae > Polypterus > Polypterus senegalus. Next base: position 63,534,029 of record NC_053169.1, on the reverse strand, counting down.
TTATAACACCTGCTGAGCAAGCAGGCCCTAGCCTAATGTTATTCGATTATGTTTAGCTCTTTTGTAAGTCGCTTTGGATGAAAGCATCTGCAAAGAAAATAAATGTAAATGCTAATGGAATTTTTTTTGGAAGTTTTCCGGGGGAAGGAAATTCCTAGTGCATATTCAAGGTAGAACCCTATCTCCAAATCCCATAACACCCTTAGAAGGAGACAGAAAGTGTAACAGTTATGGAATCCATGGTCAAACATTATGCAGATCTTAATAACAATGGTTCAATTTCTGTAAATAATAGGCATGTATTCATCTGCAATTAAGTGACAACTATGGTTACCTCTTGTCTGCATTGTGATTGGGAGTTGCAAACATGATGTAATTGGGTGTGAGGCCTCCAAAATCTTTTACCACCCTGACCTGAAGAGGTTTTCTCAAAGAGAGCTTACACCAACTGCCAACTGCTGGTTTAACGCTTACCATCAAAAATAGGAATCTGGCTTAAAAGTTCAAACTTTAATGAAATGTTCCAAAAATATACCAAAAGCCCCAAAATAAGGATGGTAACTGTAAACCCCTGGCATTTGCACAAAAGGGAAACCATAGAATGTTCATAAAAGTAAGATTTACTTCCAAAATATTGCTCTTATTGCAAATTTATTGGACTTGTTTATGTTTATTGTTATGGTGGCCACATTATCACATGACAATTTTTGTGCTTGATTTTTCATGGCTGCAGCCATGTTTTGTATAACCACAATGCCTGTTGCCAACAACATGATCACCCAGCATCATTGCTCATAAAGTGGTTATGTGTTTTTTTTCAAAGACTGTGATAACATGTATTTAGCTCATTTACAAAAACATATTAACAACTTGTGACAGGATAATAAAACTAGATAGTGAAGGGACAGTGACAGTGATAAATAATGATCTCTTTTAACAAAAGAATTATTTCCTGTGTATTGCCAGTGCTCTTGTCAATCAGTATTTTTAGCTAACTTCTGGCATTAAGACATTTTTGTTCATTGTTGAACTCTAGTGATGAGCAAACCCTGTGTAGTTCACTTCACCATGAATTCAGCAAAATGGCGGAAATGTTCAGGAACTTCACTGAACTCTGTGAAATGGATTGAAGCCAATTGGGAAGGATTAATGTGGTATAGCGGGTCCGTGGCTCAGGAAAGAGGGTAGTTTTTCATAATTAATTGGCTGACTCATTCTTTGTGAGTATGCACTCATGCAGCTGTGTGGAGTTGGTAGAGTAATTGCGGTGAGACGCACCTACACATGAATGTGTGATCTTTCTCTTTTGCTTCGTCAGCTTCCTACGGTGCGAGATTGAGACTCTCTGCCCACAAAGCCTTATAAGAATGAGCTGGCATGAGAAAAGGGGGAAGAATCAAAAGGTCAAAATAGGCCAATTGGCTAGAGATGAGAGAGAATCAGAATGAAGAGAGAGGAGGTTAAAGAATGGAGGGAGAAGGCATGTGAGAGAGAGAGCAAGTGTGAGTGAACAAGAGAGGGAGAAGGCAGACATCCAGGAGGAAGTTTCTTTGAGGAAGTGTGCGGACAGCGTTCAGGGACTGATGGTCACTCCAGCTGAGCAACCCAGAAGCTGGAGTAACTGATACACAGGGCAAAATTGGAACAACTCGACACAGAGAGGCAGGTTGGCTACAGGGGAAGGAGAGGCTCAGTGAAGCATCCTGTGTGGGGCCATGGACTGCAGGGTTGCGAGCCTGGTAGTGGGAATTGGAGGTTCAGGGTTGGTGCCCTGCTGGGAGCCTGAGACCACTAATTTTGAGTGGTTTATCATCAAGCAGTGTCCTATAAAGTGTCCCAGAGGCTCAGTTAAGTGAATGCCAACTATGCTGGACTAACTATTGTGGCCAAAAGTATAATCTGAGCTGTGAGGCAAAAGTGCTACCCACTGCACTACCGTGCCTCAAATAATAAAGTACACAGATGAACTGAAAACCAAAAAAACGAAGGAAAACAAATGGCCACAAACTAGCAATAAGTAAAAAGAGTATACTGTATATCACTGCACTCACAGAATTCCAATCTTGGGGCGCACATTGTCCATGCCACATAGTGGAGACGTGGGATTGACTTATTCCATTGTATGAAATCACAGACTCCAGCACAGCTGGAATGTCTTTTTTTGTTTCAAATCTATCTGTGCAGATACTTTGCACTTTTTTCTTCACTTCAAGAAGATATAAATGCCTTGTAAATAGTAAAAAAAGTTTTGTTTTTATTATTATTTTACAGGATCTTGAGTTTTTTGATTCAGGAAGGGAAAGTGCTCCTCTAAGGCTTGTTTTGACTTGTAGTTGGGATGTGTGACTAATTACACATGCATTCAGCCAGCAAATGAAATTAGCCATGCCACGCAGTGGTAAGTAAATGAATGAGCAAGATCACAGGGGTCAATGTTATATATTCAGAGGCAGCACTCATATTATTCTTATTATGGTCAGCGAATGCAGCCCTCAAATTAAAATACTGACAGTCTTTTTCTGATTATTTTTTTAAAACGTGGAGTGTAGCTCAGTTAGTGACATCATGCATGAATGAAGCCAATCAGGAAGTGATGTAAAATGTGAGACTAAGTAAACGTACAGTCTGTAATCATGAAAGATCTCTGCAAGGCTGCTACAGTTCTGTGATGTCATGCAAGCCTCACAAAGCATCATGGGGTGCTGAGGAAAAAAAGTCAGTCAAAGCCGACTGCACGTCAAATTTCTTGGAAAATGTTTGGTGAACAAGGTTACCAGTAAACCCAGCATATTCGTTGTGAAACATTGCTCTGCCCAGACTTGTGGTATTTTCCTCATTTTTACAAGAAGCTTAAAAGCACTCCCAAAAGGAGCATACTGTCAGGATCTGTTCTTTAACTAGACCCTTTAAATTGTGGTGCCACATTCTGAGCGCAATGTCTCGTTCAGTCTTACAGATATCATAACAATAGTCTTGTATGTGTTTCTGCTGTTAGGTGTATTTAAGAGAGGCAGACAAGTAAACAAGTCTAAAGGAGAAATCACAAGGATAGTCAGACTATGGGTCAGAAGCCAATGAGAGAAAATATGGAAATGTCACATCTAGTCAAACAACCTAAAAATCAAAGTCGAAATCCTATACCTAGGTTCTTAGTCCCTAAATTTATTAAGTAAGCTGTTTGTTGAGAATTCTTCTGTTCAAGAGATTAAAAGCATACAAATTCCAGACAACACTCCTCAATCTTAAATAGTGGCATTCTGATGATGTCACACATCGCAAATGCCAGAACCACTTGACCAAAACTTGCATCATTGGTATAAACAATATGGGACACACACATGACAAACAACATAAAAAATGATGGTGTCCCTGGAGAATACTATAAGAAAATGGCACTGTCATGACATCACACGTGACAATGCGATAATATCTATACAATTAAACTAATAATTAAGCGTCCAAAATGCTCTAGAATTTTCTTCAAGTTAGTAACACATCCAAAGTAAATATCCAAGTTTATGGAATTGATAGTTCTTCCAAGTGTACAGTCATGTAGCTCCTCTTAGTGTTATTTCTGGGGGATGGAGTGCAATATTCATTAAGGGGACCCCATCATATGTCCCTTGCTATGAAAGGGGAAATAAACAAATGGGTGTGGATTAGAAAATGGTAAGAATCCTTCTTATAAATAAGTAATGTCATTTATTATCTTACAGCTCCCTGCTTCTTTAAAAATATTATTTGCCAAAGTTTGCAATGTTTTCATATGTTCTTCTGAGTCACCATCACAATTTGGATGGGAAAGCTCCTTCTTGGCGAGGTCAACCCATACTATATTACATATATAGTACTAAATACATATTAAGTTTAGTTTTTTTTTCTTATAATTGTCTAGGCAATATGATTATTTTTTATTTTTAGAATTGACTATGCTGTTACTATATGTTTATGGCCATATTTAAGTACATGGATTAAAAAGTTTTTTTTCTTTTTTTCCTTTAGGCTTTTGCAACTATGTCAACAGAATAAACATAAAAAAAGCCATTTTGCATTTTCATGGGAAGCCATAAGGCTAAATTATATTTGACCACAATTTCCATGCTTTAATCATCACAAAATACTAATTGTAGTACTTAAAACCAGAGGCATTCCACAGTTAAAATATATCTGCAAAATGGTATTTTTGTTCAAATTATTTAAAAAATAAAAATATCAAAATTGTGCTCTTGCCGTCTGTTCCCAACCAACCAACAACCCATTTGGATCCATAATGAGTCCCTAATGTATGTGTTTTGGGCCCTGATGCAACATTAATCAGATCTATTTCCAAGGCAGTGATTGTATTTCACAGATGTACAGAACAATTTACAAAGTAATCCCATTATTGTGCTTTCAGAAGTAATTTCAAAGGTCCACCTTTACTAAATGTTCATTCTGAAGAAATTTTATGCGACACATTAGTAGTTTTAAAAGAGAAATGCGGAAAACAAAAAAGGCGATTATTATTTGTGAAAGGTGATTCTGTTTTTGCAGATTGATTGGGAAAGTAGTCCTTTACACTTTGTTTGAATATTATAATTTTATTAGATATCCTTGTATTGTATGTATTTACTTCCTCCTTATGGATGCATATTTAGCCTTTATTGTGATATTGAGGGGGGATTCATTTTGTCTATGGAGTTATTATGCTGTAATAATTTCAAGAAACGGCTTACCACAGTGTCAGTGATCCAAGCAAGTAGTAAGTACATTCTATAATTATTTCAGACTTTCATTCAAATTTTTTTCTGTGTTTCCTGCCTGATCAGGCATGAAATGTTAAAATAAATAAAATGGCAAAGAAATCTCAGCCGTGTCTGATTATTTAACTTATGAATGCCTGAACTGCATGATGCTGTTAAAAAAAAAATGCAGACTGTTTGAGAGGGCAGTGCATAGTATTCAATTTTTGCTTAGAACAGATCTTAATGCTGACATCTTACCCAAACATAATATTATATATTAGGAAATAATAAATTCAGAATCTATTTAAATAAAACTTAAATACACAGTACAAAACCCAAAAATTGAAATGCACTAAATTATAAAGCAGACCTTTAGTTTTCCTTGAAATAAATCCAATATAAACTCAGAGGTGGCAGTGCAGTGCACTATCTCTGCTGCCTCACATCTTTATGTATCTTAATTCAATTTCTAGTTTACTCAGAGTTTGTGTGGACTTTGGGAAGTCTGTATTACTGGAATTTTCTTTCATATTCCAAAAGATATGCATACTATACTAAATGCCAACTCTAAATAGGATATATGCTTTAAAAACCCACACAAATCACCCCAGAAAATCCTTTCTGCCTAGTGTCATACGACTTTTTAATAAGGAATATCAGAGAAAATGATTAAGGTTTGATATGTATCCTGTAACAATTTTTGTGTAAATATGCATTTCAAACTGCCTTACCTTAACCTGTCTTGTCTTTATTTGTTTTGTTTATTTCTAGTTATGAGATGCAACCAAGAAGGCAAATTTAATGTTTACTTGTGTAAACATGACTAAATAAAACAACCCTGAACCTTGAAATTGGAATATTCTGTGTGTATGTACATTATTGTACATTATTGACTGAATAAGAATGGTTTTGATTGGTTCTTGCCTTGCTCTCAGTGTTTTTAAAACATGAACTGGTTCCCATTGATCAATTACTGGAAGTCATGAAATAATTCAAAGGATTAATCAAATACCTGCTGGAGAAAATTATGGAAATTAGTAGAGAATATGAATGTCACACATTAAAATCTCACAAAATGGTAAAGATAAAGGTAAGGATATGCATGAGCAAAGGAAAAAAAAAACATGGCTGGGAATTTGTTAACACTTTGGAAAGTTTTTTGTAAGTGTAAAGTGTATTTTTAAATCAAATGACTTAAAGCCATAGCAGACAAAGGGTAACATTTTTTTCCTGGAGCTTTGACAAATTGTTTTTGCAGCTACTATTTGATCATTAAAAGTGTGCATTATATATTTTTAAGAAAGACACTTTAAAGATGATGCCAGGAATCTAGATGGCAAGCCAAAGCAATGCTCCTCAGAGAGGCTCTGAAGTATAGCAGGTTCTATCAGTACATCAGAACAAGATTAGTGATTTGAAAAATATGACAACATTTCTCAATGTACGATAGATCTACAGCATTTGTTGTTGTTGCTGTTTACTAATGAAGATTTAATTTGAGAGGTGTTTTAAGTTGAAGAATCCATATGCATTACCTCAGCTTTTACTTTTAAATGCAAGGGGTGTGAGGTTGTTTGATGTTAAATTTTATTAAATATATTGATACATAACTGTAAGAATTTGACATTATTTTAAAAGCTACATCTCCTCAAGTTTTCAAGTTTTCCTCAAGCACTTAAATACTAGAAGTTAGAACACTAGAACATATTACTTAATTTAATTTAAAAGCTACAAAAAGCTCAAAGAATGCTGAATGTTATAGCTGTAAATTTGACATTGAACATTCTTTTTTGCATATATTATATCTGCTAAATGGTTAACAAAAAATATGTCTACAATTGAGCCTAGAGGAAAATTAAATGCTGGCCATTTGGAAGCTGTTTACAATGAACAGGAATGAAACCGTTTCACTATGTTACAAATGTTTTCATGTGTTTTGAAACTGAAAATGAGGTTGCAAATAATTGAATGTGTTTGTTGTATTCTTCATTACCTATATTTTACTTAAGCAGCTGTTTAGCCCCATCCGAAATTGCTAGATAAATGGTATCCCCTTGTAGACTAAGAGACAGAAACGGCAGGATGTGTCTGTGTTGTGCATCAGTAACCACACTGATATTATATCAAGCCAGTATCTGATCGGAAGGATGGAAAAGCAAACTAATGATCAGGTAACATTTACCAGGCTATGCACTTTGATTATAAAATGTTAACAAATCGATCAGGGAACAAATGTTAATTTGTTCATAACATTATACATAATACGTTTTTCTTGGGAATTGCCTTTTGTTAGTAAAGAACACTCTTACTGATTTGCTGTGGTTGGTTGTGTATATGCTGGTCACATACAAAGGTGCATGGACTGCTGTTGATCCTTCCACTGCATTTCTTCATGTTTTAACTTTATTGGAAGAGGAAGGTTCTTTGTAATTTTATTTTTGTCACATTTCTGTTGGGATGCTTTAATTCCATCACAACTATATTATTGGATTTTTGACAAATGACAGTTTAGGTTTACTTTGTTTGTTTAAAATGTCTATGTGTTTCTTATTGCTTGATTGCTTTGCGTTCGGTCTCTCGAGTTCTGTCACATGATGGGTATAATCTGCCTCTCTATTAACATTTCCCTTCTTTGATTATTTGTTTGATAAAGTGCACTGTCTTCCTTTTGTTGCCCTTAATCGGGGCTTAAAGTCTTTACTTGGGGATCAATATAAGTTATGAATTATTTTATTTGCTCCTATTTTCATGTAATTTTCCACGCTCATTATCATACTGAGTTTATTAGCTAGTGCTGTCAGTGTCTTTACCCTATCATATGTTCCTTAGGTACAGTAAATATCACTCATGTTGTAATTAATATGCACACCCTCTGCACTAATTAAAACACAGACCCCTCCAACCAGCTGGGCTTTCTGCACTAATTCCACCGTATTTTCATAATGAACTTGTTGTAATGTGAAACCACTGCTGAATATCATTCAATACAAGTGACATGCTAAAATTTAACTTGAAAGTAATAAGATTTGTGAACTTGCAAAAATGAAAAAATGTATTTTAATGTACAAATGCTTAATTAAAATATAATTACATAGATATTTGAATTGAAATAGGAAGTGTGCAGATAAAAATGAAGGGCCACCTAATAAAATGTGTTTTTCAATGCATTAGAATGTGTGCAATTGCAAAGAATATATTCAATTACTCTTGTAATATGTGTTTTATGGTAAACAGAACTAAAAAATATATAAAAAATGATCTTTTTTTGTTCAAATGTAAAACATATCAATTTAAGAGTTCTGACCTAAGCAAATTACTCAGTAAAAATAAACAGTTTGGAGGACAATTTAGATATAGAATATCACATTCTTTAATGCACTTTATTCATTATTTTGTTAAATACTTGGAAGGTAAAGTAGTGGGCTTAAAATGTTAAATAATACATAAATAATTATACTTTAGCAAAATTAATTTGTGTTTGCTTGCTAAGGAGAGTGAGGGTTTGCTTCTTGCTATGAAAGACATACTCCGCCTGAGAGCCCGAGCAAAGCTAGAGCAAATTATTTACTGAACACTTATTTCTTAATGATGTGTGTGTCACACAGTGAACTAGATGTCAGAATTCTTTATAAACTGATTTAAGAGGCAAGATATTTAATTAATTGAGGTAGTTGTCCTTCCTATCTTGTGAATCTGTTTCTCATCAGGGTGCTCCTCCACAAATATATCTAGCTATAATTGTAGCCTTAATAAGCTTGCTGATGCAGATGGGGGCTGGGCATTAGAGATTAAATGAAAAAGGAGCAAAACAGCTTCCTAGGTTGCAGTACTTCCATGCCACCACTAGTCCATGCTGTTGCATCATTTTTTCCACACACTTCTTGCAGTGTCACTCACTATTCACCACTGCTGGCTCTCATAATAATGTTGTTGTGATTACATGACAAGGTCTGTGTTTCTTGCAATTTCGAAGTAGTACTCAGATATCTTTTGCAGTAACAGCTTTGTACATTCAAACTGCAAACCTCAGTCGTGCTAATTATTCAAATGCACTTGGCACAGTTAATGCAATAATCACAATAACAGAAAAAAAAAGAATTCCTAATAATACCTTCGGTGGATTTGGAAGCTCATAAACATGTAGAAATAAACCAGAAGAAACACTTTGGAATTAATATACTTTTCTGTCAATAAACATATATTTTAGAACAATCTCAACATGTCAATAAATGTAAATAGTATGTCTCACCCTGTTAAATTAAATGGAGGCACTTTTGCTTACTCTTTGATTTTAGTTCAGATATACTGTGCAGGAAATAGTTTTTTAAACTTTCATGAGCAAAAAAAAAAGTAAAATAATGCAATGATTGTTGCTTGGAGCCAACATCATTTCTTCAAATTTTAGCCTTTCATCTTTTCCCAAAACTTCTTTTTCCATTTCTGGGTTGTAGGGGTCGGACCCTTTCCAGCAGCATCTGGTGCAAGCAAGTAACCAGCCCCGGAGAGGATGCCAGCCCACTGCAGGGCACACACTCTTTAAAATATTCTTTTTTAAAACTGTTTATTAACCCATTTATATTATCATAAAGTTATGCTTTCTTAATTGTAAAGTTCCACCTACATATTTTACACCAATTACAGAAAATTAAATAAATGGCTACATGGATGGCCTCAGAAAAATCCTCTAGGGAAACTGGAAGGATTGTTAAACAGTAAAAACACACATAAGCACTACATCATGTCAGGGGCTCCTCAAGAAAAGCCCAAATCATACATCCATGATTATTGACGTTGGTCAGAAAAATAAGTACACTCCTATGTCTGGAAGTTATTGGAATCTTAATGAATGATAGCATACCTTATTTTCATATGTGCACATCCTATATTCTGATTGTTATTTTTAAACATTCATAAATACACTTTCAGATGCTTATAAAGAGAAAAGATGAAAACTGTCTTAGAAGTCTTGCAAGTTTTACTTTAAAGTGAAGATGTAGAAGGTGATGAAGACTAATGAAGTTGTCTTTAATTTAGTTATAGTTTATTAATGTCAAAGATGCTCATCCATTAATCAGTTTAAAACACAACTGTGTAGTGAAAAGAATCACCAAGCCTCCTTTGGTAATAAGATCACATGCATTTTAAAAGGCTGCCATTATCTCCATGGGTTTCCAAGCCGAAGTTAAAACTCTAAAAATGATTTTCATTCCAAATTCATTAATATGCAAAATTATTCAAATTAGATTGTAATTAAGCATCTACTCAGTAGAAAACCTTTTCATGATAATTTATGATAAACTTGGTAGCTGCTTTGATTGAGATTGATTTTTGGTGCTGACTAGCTGTCATGAATACAAAAATGCACCTGAAAAAATATTTTTATACACCTAACTTATTATTGCACAGATAATTATATAGTAATCATCTTTTGAGAATATTTAAAAAAAGCTCCTAGGCGAAACACTGCTTCTGAATTAAATTGACATAATATATTATTTGATTTCTATATACAGAAGGTGTTTGGTGTGTGTGTGTATTATATACTATATATATATATATATACAGTATATATGAGTGTATGTGTGTGTGTATGTATGGTATATACATATATATATATATTATATGTAGACACATACTGTACACACTGTGCCACTGTGTGTGTGCGTGTAGAAGGAGTGAGTGCCAGACGGAGAGAGAAAGAAAGAGATGGAAGAATAGGCTTTTCATAAAAATTATAAAGACCAATTAATTGCATACAGACACTTACTAATATAGAGTGCTTTATGCGTAAATGTATCTGTAAGTAATTCTACCTGCTCTGATTACAATAAAACTAGGCCAAAGTATATTAATTAATTTTAACATTCTTCCTCTCTGGATATTACAGTAAATGTGCAATAATGCATTTTGACTAGATTGATAAATAAAAGGTCCTTAATCAATATTTAATAGTTTGGTGCCTACATTCTCCTCCTTTCAAGCAAATTGTAGAAAATTGTTACATTATATCGTATTATTAAATTGGACTAACAATTTAAATGCTCCCTCAGTTGTAACTCCCATTAAGTGTTCTGTGCAAGCACATCATAGCAGCTCACTACAAGATGCCTTGGGAACAATTAATTTATGTCTTCTGTACAAAACAGTTCATAAACGGACAAAACGTATGCATTTATTGAGTTTATGGAATATAGAATCAAACACATTGGGGGGAAGTGGGATTTTGTATTAATCTATTGCTGAAATAGGGTCTTAATAACTCACTAGAGACTGTATCACTAGAGAATTATCAGTGGCTGCAAACGCACAGGATAAATACAGTATGTGCTCTAATGGTCCCTAATGTGGTGTTTATGATCTAATAGGTCTAAAATAAAGATATATTATTGTGTGGCATTTGAAAGGGCAAATTTAATAAGAAAGAATGACATGGACTTAATTTCCTGGGGGTTAGATATTCTATGTTCTGTATACATGGGTACTAGGTGGAAGCTAATGTCTGCTTTATTAGAGCAGGTTGAGTCATATTTAACAATCAAGTTCCTGTGATTCACTCTCTTTTAAGCAGTTCTGCAGCACATACAGGATAGCAGAGGTGAGACCAGAAGATCATGTGTGGGTGGGCATTTGGCTTGTCTGGGGGGGGGCAAAAAATATCCATCCATCCATCCCCATTTTGGTAGGGGGGACAAATAATAATAACAACATAGTTTTATATAACATATAAAAGCAAACATTGTGGCATAAATCATAACCTATTGTTCAATAAAATTAACAGAGGCAACAGAACTTGTATTATTATTTTTTGTGAACAAATATAGAACTACATCTACAAGGTAAATATCAATAAAGTCAAATGTATATAACATATGAGAGCAAGAACAAACGTGGCTCATTGTAGTCATTAGGAAGGCTATAGGATATCAGTTTCCAGTGTTTAACCTGGATATTATCTACAGGACCAGTCTGCGGTTACTCTTGGCAAATTCCAAAATAAATTCATTCATGTCTAGATGTTCTGTGATGTTTTTCTCATGTCCCAGAATGACTAAATTTCTCTTCCTTGAATGCAGCATTGTTCGGCGGAGTGGAGTGAGAATGCGGTTCAAAGTAGAGAAAGAGCTTTCGCATACAGGTGAAGATACACCAATGATGAGTGCTGTGACACATAGCGAATGCAACATAGGGAAGGCCTCTTTGTATTGCTGAATGCGTTTGCATGCCTCAGAGAGATTAGCATCAGCTGGTAGTTTATTGATCAACATTGCTTTTGCCACAGCCATTTCATTTTGCAAGCTCATGCTGTTTTGCTCTATCCCTGCAAGTGCCTGAAGAGGTTTCAGGAGAGAATGATCAAGAAATAATTCTGATTTTGGCAGGAGAAGCGATGTGGCCCTCAATAATTCAACATTTCTCTGAGAGAATCTTGTCTTCATTTCCACAATAGCTCTATCAAGAATGCTGAACATAGCCCTTTTAAAAGTCTGATTAGGAGCAATTTGTTCATCAGAGTCACCATGCCCAAGCGTAGACAGGACAATACTATCATCAAGCTGTGCGTTAACTTTTTGTTTCCTTTTGAACAAATTGGTAGGCCTACTTTGACACTGAGAGAAATGCTTCTCCCAGAATGAGTCACATCTCATCTCCTTCAGTTTGGCCAGTGAAGCTGTCACCACCTCCCCAGCTGTGCACAAATCCACTGCAAGAATTGCATTGGCTGGTTTCAGCACACCAAGCACATGAAGGTGGAATTTTCCTGTATTGAAGAAACTCTGCTTTTTAAATTGGGTCAAAAGACCACATGCCTCTATGCAAATGTCAAAAGGGGCAGTGTCAGCCTCTGCTACCTCTGAGAGAAGCCCCCTTATAGCTTCCTCATTGTTGACAATGGACTATGTGACATCATAATGACTGGTCCATCATATTTCTAGAAGTCTTTTCAGTGTGGGTGCATTGTATGTGTGTGGAACATAATGTCTGTGACAAAATGTGTTCAATGTATTTGACCAGTCAAAGAACTTCTTAGCCAGAGATT